>NC_091296.1:360000-457500 GCF_038502225.1 Cherax quadricarinatus | reverse complement strand
CTGCAGACAGAGTATAGGCTAGGTGGACAAAGACTACAGACCTCACTCAGGGAGAAAGACCTTGGGGTGACCATAACACCGAGCACATCACCGGAGGCACACATCAACCAAATAACCGCTGCAGCATACAGGCACCTCGCAAACCTGAGAATAGTGTTCCGATACCTTAATAAGGAATCGTTCAAGACACTGTACACTGTGTATGTTAGGCCCATACTGGAGTATGCAGCACCAGTCTGGAACCCACACCTGGTCAAGCACGTCAAGAAGTTAGATAAAGTACAAAGGTTTGCAACAAGGCTAGTCCCAGAGCTCAAGGGAATGTCGTACGAGGAAAGGTTAAGGGAAATCGGACTGACGACACTGGAGGACAGAAGAGTCAGGGGAGACATGATAACGACATACAAGATACTGCGGGGAATAGACAAGGTGGACAGAGATAGGATGTTCCAGAGAGGGGACACAGGGACAAGGGGTCACAACTGGAAGCTGAAGACTCAGACGAGTCACAGGGACGTTAGGAAGTATTTCTTCAGTCATAGAGTTGTCAGCAAGTGGAATAGCCTAGCAAGTGAAGTAGTGGAGGCAGGAACCATACATAGTTTTAAGAAGAGGTATTACAAAGCTCAGGAAGCAGAGAGAGGATCCAGTAGCGATCAGTGAAGAGGCGGGGCCAGGAGCTGAGTCTCGACCCCTGCAACCACAATTAGGTGAGTACACACTCACACACACACACACACACACACACACACACACACACACACACACACACACAACACACAACACACACACAACACACACACACACACACACACACACACACACACACACAACACACACACACACAACACACACACACACACACAAACACAAACACACACACACACACACAAACACACACACAAACACATACACACACACACACACACACAAATAACACACACACAAATAACACACACACACAACACACACACACACACACACACACACACAACACACAGCACACACACACAACACACACACACACACACAAACACACACAACACACACACAACACACACACACACACAAACACACGCAACACACACGCAACACACACACACACACACACACACACACACACACACACACACACACACACACATCAACCAAATAACTGCTGCAGCATATGGGCGCCTAGCAAACCTCAGAACAGCATTCCGACATCTTAATAAGGAATCATTCAGGACCCTGTACACCGTGTATGTTAGGCCCATATTGGAGTATGCGGCACCCGCTTGGAGCCCACACCTAGCCAAGCATGTAAAGAAACTAGAGAAAGTGCAAAGGTTTGCAACAAGACTAGTCCCAGAGCTAAGAGGTATGTCCTACGAGGAGAGGTTAAGGGAAATCAACCTGACGACACTGGAGGACAGGAGAGATAGGGGGGACATGATAACGACATACAAAATACTGAGAGGAATTGACAAGGTGGACAAAGACAGGATGTTCCAGAGATTGGACACAGTAACAAGGGGACACAGTTGGAAGCTGAAGACACAGATGAATCACAGGGATGTTAGGAAGTATTTCTTCAGCCACAGAGTAGTCAGTAAGTGGAATAGTTTGGGAAGCGATGTAGTGGAGGCGGGATCCATACATAGCTTTAAGCAGAGGTATGATAAAGCTCACGGCTCAGGGAGAGTGACCTAGTAGCGACCAGTGAAGAGGCGGGGGCCAGGAGCTCGGACTCGACCCCCGCAACCTCAACTAGGTGAGTACAACTAGGTGAGTACACACACACACACACACACACACACACACACACACACACACACACACACACACACACACACACACACACACACACACACACACACTTTCTCTCTCCCCAGAAAAACAAACTTAAAATGCTTATTTTTATATAAATAAATAACCCAGAATATCACTTAACCTTAACATCTTCACTGTTGGTTAATCTGAACCTTAAATATCACCAGTTCTGGTGGTTAATCTGAACCTTAAGTATCACCAGTTCTGGTGGTTAATCTGAACCTTTAGTATCACCAGTTCTGGTGGTTAATCTGAACCTTAAGTATCACCAGTTCTGGTGGTTAATCTGAACCTTTAGTATCACCAGTTCTGGTGGTTAATCTGAACCTTAAACATGAGAGCAGATACAAAACAACCACGGGGGGGGTGAATGTTTGCTCTAGGCCTTTCGTGTTGCAATCAACACATCAGCAGCTTGCAATGTTTCAGAAAAAGGAGGAATTGCAAGAAAATACGTTCAGTAGACACGCTTCCTCTGAACGTATTTCCTTGCAATTCCTTCTTCTTCTACAACACTGCAAGCTCCTGATGTGTTGATTGCAACACGAAAGGCCTAGAGCTATCACGCAACTCCTCTCGTGGTTGTTTTGCATTTTGTATCGCTTGTTCGCGATTATTGCATAATTAGAGCTGGTGTTCAGTTCCGCTCCATCAATCATCAATATTTCATGATTATTCATCAATATCTCATGAATATTCTTTATGCAAATTAGAGACTAAACTAATAAATATATTTGAAAAAAGTAGTGTTGCACTCAGATTGCTGGCACCAACAGCCTAGTTGATCAGGCCAGCAACCAAGAGGCCCGGTCCAGCACCGGCCCGAGGGGCGTGGGGGGTTCGGTGACCCTCCACTAATCATTAAGTTAAGAGATGGACCTAGTGGTCTAAATAACGTACAAGATTACAGTATACCTCTATCTGCATCTATCTATTCCCCCCGTACATTAACAAGAACCTGACTAGCTTGTGCTACTAGGTCAGATGCCGTGCTCCTTCCTTAAGTGAATGTGACCTGACCTGAATAGGTTAGGGCATTGGTTTAAGCCAGTAGGAGAATTGAAGCTGCCTCGCATGGGCCAGTAGGCCTGCTGCAGTGGAAATAAATGGTATAAAATACCGACACAATGCCTGCTGCAGTGTTCCTTCTTCTTTATGTTATGTTCTATCTCCTCTGAGAGCCAGGTGGGAGCCACATGACAGACCAACACACAGGAAGTGAAGAGTGAACGTTACACACTAGGTATAACTGTTACTTCCAGGCTACCCACTCAACCGTGCTTCCTACAAACACCCACACAACACAAACGTACACAACACACAAACACACACAACCTACACACACACATACAACACACAAACAAGACATGCGTGCGCGAGCGCGCACACCCCGGTATGTACGCACCGGTAAAATCAATCACACGCACATAGTCATCAATCACACGCACACAGTCATCAATCACTTGCACACAGTCACGCAAATATTAAAATATTTGAAAGTGTTTCGAGAAGCAAGATCCCTAAACAAACAGGATGGGAAGAACTACAGACGACCCAGGACAGCAGGAGCCAGGAGCAGGTCGCTCCTGGCTCTCACAAAAACTACATTACTATATACTCATCGAGGTTAGGTAAGGCAAGATAAGGTAAGGTAAAGTAAGGTTAGGTTAGGTTAGGTTAGGTTAGGTTAGGTTAGGCTAGGCTAGACGAAAGTAAGGTAAGATTAGGCTAGGTTAGGTTAGGTTAGGTAAGGTATGTCGGGAAACAAGACAAGTGTTTCCTGACGCGGGTCTTAGTCATATGATGGCCCCGCAGCTGGAGCTTTTGGTTACATAACCGAGGCCTTCCGCTGGTTTACCCCTCCACCCTTTAAAAATTATGGTTATAATAATTTAGTTGGTATATCATGTAGGCTACGCTACTGAACTCCAGCTCCTGGGATGAGGGACTCGTTACCTCATCTTATACTCATTCAGTCTTCTGTATTGTACTAACAAAGATGCTGGTGGGCGAAACGTCTATTTAGTGAAGCTATTTTGTTGCAAATATTTCTATAAAAATTCTATAAAAGGTCTTCTACAAAAGGTCTTCTACAAAAGGTCTTCTATAAAAGGTCTTCTACAAAAGGTCTTCTATAAAAGTTCTATAAAAGGTCTTCTACAAAAGGTCTTCTATAAAAGGCCTTCTATAAAAGGTCTTCTACAAAAGGTCTTCTATAAAAGGCCTTCTATAAAAGGTCTTCTACAATAGGTCTTCTATAAAAGGTCTTCTATAAAAGGTCTTCTACAAAAGGTCTTCTATAAAAGGTCTTCTATAAAAGGTCTTCTACAAAAGGTCTTCTATAAAAGTTCTTCTATAAAAGGTCTTCTACAAAAGGTCTTCTATAAAAGGTCTTCTATAAAAGGTCTTCTATAAAAGGTCTTCTACAAAAGGTCTTCTATAAAAGGTCTTCTACAAAAGGTCTTCTATAAAAGGTCTTCTACAAAAGGTCTTCTATAAAAGGTCTTCTACAAAAGGTCTTCTATAAAAGGTCTTCTATAAAAGGTCTTCTACAAAAGGTCTTCTATAAAAGGTCTTCTATAAAAGGTCTTCTATAAAAGGTCTTCTATAAAAGGTCTTCTACAAAAGGTCTTCTATAAAAGTTCTACAAAAGGTCTTCTACAAAAGGCCTTCTATAAAAGGCCTTCTATAAAAGGTCTTCTACAAAAGGTCTTCTATAAAAGATCTTCTATAAAAGGTCTTCTACAAAAGGTCTTCTATAAAAGGTCTTCTATAAAAGGTCTTCTACAAAAGGTCTTCTATAAAAGGTCTTCTATAAAAGGTCTTCTATAAAAGGTCTTCTATAAAAGTTCTGCAAAAGGTCTTCTGCAAAAGGTCTTCTATAAAAGGTCTTCTATAAAAGGTCTTCTACAAAAGGTCTTCTATAAAAGGTCTATAAAAGGTCTTCTGCAAAAGGTCTTTTATTCCATTATTTGTATCTAATTCCTCTGCTGTAAGATAAACACAATACAGACGTACTCTAACACAGACTTTGCAAAAGCCTTCGAGAAGCGCTAACATAGTGCAACACCGCACAAAATATACGTAGGAGTAACTGGGAAAAGTGTGCAACAAGAGATTCTTAACTTCTTGACACACACAACCCAGAGAGTAACAGTGAACAATGTGACCTGACCTGACTAGGTTGGGTGCATTGGCTTAAGCCGGTAGGAGACTTGGACCTGCCTCGCATGGGCCAGTAGGCCTTCTGCAGTGTTCCTTCGTTCTTATGTTATGTGATATCAGGGGCTGCCACAGCGAGTTCTGTTCCTCAAGGCACAGTACTCGCCCCCCCCTAGTTCTTGTTCTTAATCTAATATCCGACACACACAGACACAAGTCATAGCTGCACTGTATCATCTGCTGCAGAGGACACTAGAATATGTATGAGAGTGAGTTCCATTAAGGAGACAGCAAGCATCCAAGCTGTCTAGCAACCCATTACCTGGCTCCACCACACTACCTGGCTCTACCACACTAACTGGCTCCACCACACTAACTGGCTCTACCATACTACACTACCTGGCTCTACCACACTACACTACCTGGCTCTACCACACTACACTACCTGGCTCCACCACACGACCTGGCTCTACCATACTGCCTGTGACACAGAATATTCAATTTGTACAACATTTTGTCAACATTATTGTTTTAGTTAAGATGGTGGGCAGCGAGAGTAACTGGCCACTTGTGCGTGTACCCGCTATCTCAACTGTACCTTGGCATGCCTCTCTCATCATACAATCATGTGTGCATGTATGCATGCGTGCGTACGTGTGTGGGCGTTCGTGCGTGCACGAAATATGGGTGTTGCTCCGCCACCAGGATAAAATTAACTGTAAATTGTTAACAGTAATAAAATATCTGCGTTGAATATCAGCAGCAACAGCAGTAGCAGCAGTAGCAGCAGTAGCAGCAGCAGCAGTAGCAGCAGCAGCAGCAGTAGCAGTAGCAGCAGCAGTAGCAGCAGCAGCAGTAGCAGCAGTAGCAGCAGTAGCAGCAGCAGCAGTAGCAGCAGCAGCAGCAGTAGCAGTAGCAGCAGCAGTAGCAGCAGCAGCAGCAGCAGTAGCAGCAGCAGTAGCAGCAGTAGCAGCAGCAGCAGTAGCAGCACCAGTAGCAGCAGCAGCAGTAGCAGCAGCAGTAGCAGCAGCAGTAGCAGCAGCAGTAGTAGCAGCAGCAGTAGCAGCAGCAGCAGCAACAGCAGCAGCAGCAGCAGCAGCAGCAGCTGTAGTAGCAGCAGCAGTAGCAGCAGCAGTAGCAGCAACAGTAGCAGCAGCAGCAACAGCAGCAGCAGCAGTAGCAGCAGCAGCAGCAGCAGCAGTAGCAGCAGCAGCAGCAGCAGCAGCAGCAGCAGCAGCAGCAGCAGCAGCAGCAGCAGCAGCAGCAGTAGTAGCAGCAGCAGCAGCAGCAGCAGTAGCAGCAGCAGCAACAGCAGTAGCAGCAGTAGCAACAGCAGCAGTAGCAGCAGCAGCAACAGCAGTAGCAGCAGCAGTAGCAGTAGCAGTAGCAACAACAGCAGTAGCAGTAACAGTAGCAGCAGCAGCAGTAGCAACAACAGCAGTAGCAGTAACAGCAGCAGCAGCAGTAGCAACAGCAGTAGCAGCAACAGCAGTAGCAGCAACAACAGCAGCAGCAGTAGCAGCAATAGCAGCAGCAGTAACAGCAGCAGCAGCAACAGCAGTAGCAGCAGCAGCAACAGCAGTAGCAGCAGCAACAGCAGTAGCAGCAACATCAGTAGCAGTAGCAGCAACAGCAGTATCAGTAGCAGTAGCAGCAACAGAAGTAGAAGTAGCAGCAACAGCAGTAGCAGCAGCAGTAGCAACAGCAGTAGCAGCAGCAACAGCAGTAGCAGCAGCAGCAGCAGCAAACAGCAGTAAGAGTAAGCAGCAGCAGCAGCAGCTAGTGGTGGTGATGGTAGTATTAGTGGTAGTAGGTGGTGGTGGTGGTGGAAGGTGGTGGTGGTTGTAGGTGGTGGTGGTAGTAGGTGGTGGTGGTAGGTGGTGGTGGTGGTAGGTGGTGGTGGTGGTGGTAGGTGGTGGTGGTAGGTGGTGGTGGTAGGTGGTGGTGGTAGGTGGTGGTAGTAGGTGGTGGTGGTAGGTGGTGGTGGTAGGTGGTGGTAGGTGGTGGTGGTGGTAGGTGGTGGTGGTAGTAGGTGGTGGTGGTAGGTGGTGGTGGTAGGTGGTGGTAGTGGTGGGGGTGGTAGGTGGTGGTGGTAGGTGGTGGTGGTGGTAGGTGGTGGTGGTAGGTGGTGGTGGTGGTAGGTGGCGGTGATAGTAGTAGGTGGTGGTGGTGGTGGTACACTGCAGTTGTACACAACAGCAGAGCGTCTCACAGCTCAATACCAGGACTGTCACAGCAACACCTTCGTCACCATACGAAACATTACCTGCTGACCCACCACCACCACCCCACCAAACATTACCTGCTGACCCACCACCACCACACCAAACATTACCTGCTGACCCACCATCACCACCACACCAAACATTACCTGCTGACCCACCACCACACCAAACATTACCTGCTGACCCACCACCACACCAAACATTACCTGCTGACCCACCACCACCACCACACCAAACATTACCTGCTGACCCACCACCCCCACCACACCAAACATTACCTGCTGACCCACCACCACCACCACACCAAACATTACCTGCTGACCCACCACCACACCAAACATTACCTGCTGACCCATCACCACCACACCAAACATTACCTGCTGACCCATCACCACCACACCAAACATTACCTGCTGACCCACCACCACACCAAGCATTACCTGCTGACCCACCACCACCACCACACCAAACATTACCTGCTGACCCACCACCACCACCACACCAAACATTACCTGCTGACCCACCACCACCACACCAAACATTACCTGCTGACCCACCACCACCACACCAAACATTACCTGCTGACCCACCACCACCACACCAAACATTACCTGCTGACTCACCATCACCACCACACCAAACATTACCTGCTGACCCACCACCACCACACCAAACATTACCTGTTGACCCACCACCACCACACCAAACATTACCTGCTGACCCACCACCACCACACCAAACATTACCTGCTGACCCATCACCACCACACCAAACATTACCTGCTGACCCACCACCACCACCACACCAAACAGTACCTGCTGACCCACCACCACCACCACACCAAACATTACCTGCTGACCCACCACCACCACCACACCAAACATTACCTGCTGACCCACCACCACCACACCAAACATTACCTGCTGACCCACCACCACCACACCAAACATTACCTGCTGACCCACCACCACCACCACACCAAACACTGCCTGCTGACCCACCACCACCACACCAAACATTACCTGCTGACCCACCACCACACCAAACATTACCTGCTGACCCACCACCACCACACCAAACATTACCTGCTGACCCACCACCACCACACCAAACATTACCTGCTGACCCACCACCACCACACCAAACATTACCTGCTGACCCACCACCACCACACCAAACATTACCTGCTGACCCACCACCACCACACCAAACATTACCTGCTGACCCACCACCACCACACCAAACATTACCTGCTGACCCACCACCACCACACCAAACATTACCTGCTGACCCACCACCACCACACCAAACATTACCTGCTGACCCACCACCACCACACCAAACATTACCTGCTGACCCACCACCACCACACCAAACATTACCTGCTGACCCACCACCACCACACCAAACATTACCTGCTGACCCATCACCACCACACCAAACATTGCCTGCTGACCCACCACCACCACACCAAACATTACCTGCTGACCCACTACCACCACCACACCAAACATTACCTGCTGACCCATCACCACCACACCAAACATTACCTGCTGACCCACCACCACCACACCAAACATTACCTGCTGACCCACCACCACCACACCAAACATTACCTGCTGACCCACCACCACCACACCAAACATTACCTGCTGACCCACCACCACCACACCAAACATTACCTGCTGACCCACCACCACCACACCAAACATTACCTGCTGACCCACCACCACCACCACACCAAACACTGCCTGCTGACCCACCACCACCACACCAAACATTACCTGCTGACCCACCACCACACCAAACATTACCTGCTGACCCACCACCACCACACCAAACATTACCTGCTGACCCACCACCACCACACCAAACATTACCTGCTGACCCACCACCACCACACCAAACATTACCTGCTGACCCACCACCACCACACCAAACATTACCTGCTGACCCACCACCACCACACCAAACATTACCTGCTGACCCACCACCACCACACCAAACATTACCTGCTGACCCACCACCACCACACCAAACATTACCTGCTGACCCACCACCACCACACCAAACATTACCTGCTGACCCACCACCACCACACCAAACATTACCTGCTGACCCACCACCACCACACCAAACATTACCTGCTGACCCACCACCACCACACCAAACATTACCTGCTGACCCACCACCACCACACCAAACATTACCTGCTGACCCATCACCACCACACCAAACATTGCCTGCTGACCCACCACCACCACACCAAACATTACCTGCTGACCCACTACCACCACCACACCAAACATTACCTGCTGACCCATCACCACCACACCAAACATTACCTGCTGACCCACCACCACCACACCAAACATTACCTGCTGACCCACCACCACCACACCAAACATTACCTGCTGACCCACTACCACCACCACACCAAACATTACCTGCTGACCCATCACCACCACACCAAACATTACCTGCTGACCCACCACCACCACACCAAACATTACCTGCTGACCCACCACCACCACACCAAACATTACCTGCTGACCCACCACCACCACACCAAACATTACCTGCTGACCCACCATCACCACCACACCAAACATTACCTGCTGACCCACCACCACCACACCAAACATTACCTGCTGACCCACCACCACACCAAACATTACCTGCTGACCCACCACCACCACACCAAACATTACCTGCTGACCCACCACCACACCAAACATTACCTGCTGACCCACCACCACCACACCAAACATTACCTGCTGGCCCACCACCACCACACCAAACATTACCTGCTGACCCACCACCACCACACCAAACATTACCTGCTGACCCACCACCACACCAAACATTACCTGCTGACCCACCACCACCACACCAAACATTACCTGCTGGCCCACCACCACCACCACACTAAATATGACAAAAAATTTAATACAGTCCATTCACTTCCTTCCAGTCTAACCTTGAATATCAATTCCCAATTTCTTATTCTCATCATCTTTCTGCTTTTTGTATTCTCTACTTCCTTCTGTTACCCACTGGACAATTTTCCATCAATATCAACTTTTCTTAATCTCCTAAAAGTACTGTGTCATCAGCAAACTGTAGCCGAGACAACTACCAATATACCTCAGTTTTAAAGCCAACATGTCTCCCCAACACACTAACATTCACTATATATACCAGTGACTATGTTCCAGGGTTTTTACATCGTTGCAGCCCCAGGCCTGAGGCTTCCTTGACGAGTGCTTGATCAATTAGGTCATTGTTGGTAGCGGCCAGCAAGCCTGCAGCTCTACCACAACCTGTCTGATCTGCCACTTGGAGGAGGTAGTGATCCAGTTTCTTCTTGAAAAATCTACTTATGGTCCGTTATTACACAAGTGTGACCACAAAGACATCAAACAACCACGCAACTCAACAAGTGTGACCATAGTGATGTAACAGCACACAAAATTCGTGGAAAATGAATAACTGAAAGAGTGAGAAGATGAATATTTAACTTAAAAGCCAAAGTAACAGTAAATATAGCGAAGTCGGAGGCTACCATAGTTAAAACCTTTGTTCCTCAAGGCACAGTACTTGTCCCACTTCTGTTTCTCCTCATATCCGACATAAACAAGGATATAAATCATAGCACCGTAATTTCCTTTGATACCATAAACACTAAGAATGGCATCCATTGAAGACAGTGAATCTTCAAGAGAATATAAACCAGATCTTTCAGTGCACCTCAGTAATATATGTTCAATTGAGGACAAGTTTCAACTGCTCTGGTAAAGAAAAATGTCGAAAACATAATGAAATGGATTACAGGGCAAATCTGAATCATTTAATAGAGGGAAAGTTCCATATGCGAGACTTAGTAGGGAAGATATAAAAGAATCTCACATTCAAAGATCACAACAATGTTGTTACCGCTACTGCTAGGAATATATTAGCCTGGATAACTACAACTATGAACACAAGAGATGCTGAGCATGTTATGATGCCCTTAAAGTTATCTCTTCTCTTCAAGAGAGAATGTTGCTGTATACTAACGGTCTCCTTCAAGGCAGGAAACACTAACCAGCTGAAAAACGTACAAAGAACTATTACCACCTGTATACATCAAATCACCGCTCTGACCTGCTGGGAACGCTTGAAGTTCCTTGCACAGTACTCCCTGGAACGTAGACGAGAAGGATATATCCTAATTTATACCAGGAAAATCCTGGAGGGACTGGTTCCAAACCTGCACACCGAAATCACTCTGTATGAAAGCGACTTACCTGGAGTATACTTGGAGAGGGTTTCGGGGGTCAACGCCCCCGCGGCTCGGTCTGAGACCAAGACTTGGCAGATAATGCAAAATACCTCCAATATAAAGTAGGGTTGCGAGGTGTACACTGCTAGAACTCGCTAAGTCTGCCTTTGTACATACGGGGAATTATCAACAAACCTCTGAATGTCTTCAATATCTGATCAGCTGAGCTGTGGTCTGTACACAGGACTGCACTGATTAGACCTTGATCCACCAGGACACTCGGTCTAGGACCAGGCCAGAAGAGGGCGTTAACTCCCCCCCCCCCCATCCCCAGTAATAACCTTCAGGTCTCGAAAACCACCCACGTTAATGTTCATTGAAATGATTTTTCCAAAAATATGTTTGGGACACCAGAAGGTACATCCTCATCCCACGACAGTTCTACGACGTAGTGCAACACTTTACTAACCAGTGACACAACATGAGAAAGGAGGAGCCTTGCATCAGGTCTACCTAATTCTACGTCTTTCCATACCAGAGTGCAAGTCCAGCTGCCTTTAACCTATCTTAGTAGGAAAGGTTTCTGATACATGGGGTCAACTCTGCCATCCTTCACCGTATATACCTGTGGCTAGTTTCTCGAGTCTCCCCTCTCCAGCAGCAAAGCTTTTCTGGTCAACCAGGTTAAGACTCCTGTTATAATAATAATAATAATAATAATAATAATAATAATAATAATAATAATAATAATAATAATAATAATAATAATAATTTCTACAAGTATACATAATAGCAGTCTGCTAACACCTAAGTACCTACTTGCTGCTAGGTGAACAGGGACAGAACGTGTCTTAAGGAAACACACCCCTAATGTTTCCACCCTTGCCAGTGATCTAACCACGGACACTCAGTGTGTGAGCTGAATACGCTACCAACCGAGCTACGAGACAGTCTTGTTTCCTGACAAATAAATCACCACCACTACATACCCTTTATGAATTTCGAGAGCATTCCTACTCCTGGATCCCAGTCCTGGGCTAGGCTTGTCTGGTGCTGGCCTAGTGAGCCAGGCTGCTCGCCCTGGCGGCCCACATGACAAACACATGTCAGGTGACACTTGTCCTGTTTCCTTACACATAAAACACCACCATTACCTGGAGAGAGTTCCGGGGGTCAACGCCCCCGCGGCCCGGTCTGTGACCAGGCCTCCTGGTGGATCAGAGCCTGATCAACCAGGCTGTTGCTGCTGGCTGCACGCAAACCAACGTACGAGCCACAGCCCGGCTGGTCAGGAACCGACTTTAGGTGCTTGTCCAGTGCCAGCTTGAAGACTGCCAGGGGTCTGTTGGTAATCCCCCTTATGTATGCTGGGAGGCAGTTGAACAGTCTCGGGCCCCTGACACTTATTGTATGGTCTCTTAACGTGCTAGTGACACCCCTGCTTTTCATTGGGGGGATGGTGCATCGTCTGCCAAGTCTTTTGCTTTCGTAGTGAGTGATTTTCGTGTGCAAGTTCGGTACTAGTCCCTCTAGGATTTTCCAGGTGTATATAATCATGTATCTCTCCCGCCATAGTTACATAAACAAAACAAAATATTGAACAATTTAAGTAGAGCTTACTTGAGAGCTTCAAGACTCCTTGGTTCACACCTCTACTTTCTCCACACTGACAGCCCAGGAGCTGTCAACTCACACGTGTTACGTCACACTATCGTGACTATAACAATGAGAAAATTGTAACAGTGAATGATCTGGGAACACCCATGACATGCATGCACACACACACACACACACACACACACACACACACACACACACACACACACAGAGCAAGAACCAACAGCAACAGCTTGCTTGAGCAATCAATCAATATGGAGGCCGGGCCCCGTAGGAAAACTCTCGAAACACATCACACGTGAATCACAGATAAACGTTTGTATAGTCATCATTGTGTCATCACCATCTACATCACTGCGTCATTATACATCATCAATGTTCGTATACACTCATCAATCAAACGTGTGAATTACTGGGAACGCTTGTAGTCTCCTTGAAACGTAGGCGATAAAGGTACATCATAAGTTACACCTGGGAAATTCTGGGGAGACTGATCCCAAACACTTAACTCTGAAAGCAATGAGGTAACTCAAGAACCAGGTGGTAGAACCAGGAAGTGGAACCAAAGTAGAACCAGGTGGTGGAACCAGGTGGTGGAACCAGGTGGTAGAACCAGGCAGTGGAAGCAACAAGATGGAGCCAAGGACACAGTAGATAACTTCAGTGTATGGGCAAAGCCGTCTTGGACAAACTGACCACAGTGGCCGCGTCTCACCTACCGAGGCAGGGTAAGCAAGAGAGAGGAAGCTGTCAGTCAACACCTGTCTTACCAGAAGTGTGCAGATATTATTACGCGAATGACTTTCAGAACTGTTATATCCCCACCTTTCCTTCAGAGTGCTGTCACTGTACTTCCCACCTCACCTTTCCTTCAGTGATGTCACTGTACTTCCCACCTCACCTTTCCTTCAGAGTGCTGTCACTGTACTTCCCACCTCACCTTTCCTTCAGAATACTGTCACTGTACTTCCCACCTCTAGCACTGTAACATTCCCACCCTTCCTTCAGAGTGCAGTCACTGTACTTCCCACCCCCAGCACTAACATCCCCATCCTTCCTTCAGAGTGCAGTCACTGGACTTCCCACCCCCAGCACTGTAACATCCCCACCCTTCCTTCAGAGTGCAGTCACTGTACTTCCCACCCCCAGCACTAACATCCCCACCCTTCCTTCAGAGTGCAGTCACTGGACTTCCCACCCCCAGCACTGTAACAGTCCCACCCTTCCTTCAGAGTGCAGTCACTGTACTTCCCACCCCCAGCACTAACATCCCCACCCTTCCTTCAGAGTGCAGTCACTGGACTTCCCACCCCCAGCACTGTAACATTCCCACCCTTCCTTCAGAGTGCAGTCACTGTACTTCCCACCCCCAGCACTAACATCCCCACCCTTCCTTCAGAGTGCAGTCACTGGACTTCCCACCCCCAGCACTGTAACATTCCCACCCTTCCTTCAGAGTGCAGTCACTGTACTTCCCACCCCCAGCACTAACATCCCCACCCTTCCTTCAGAGTGCAGTCACTGGACTTCCCACCCCCAGCACTGTAACATCCCCACCCTTCCTTCAGAGTGCAGTCACTGTACTTCCCACCCCCAGCACTAACATCCCCACCCTTCCTTCAGAGTGCAGTCACTGGACTTCCCACCCCCAGCACAGTAACATCCCCACCCTTCCTTCAGAGTGCAGTCACTGTACTTCCCACCCCCAGCACTGTAACATCCCCACCCTTCCTTCAGAGTGCAGTCACTGTACTTCCCACCCCCAGCACTAACATCCCCACCCTTCCTTCAGAGTGCAGTCACTGGACTTCCCACCCCCAGCACTGTAACATCCCCACCCTTCCTTCAGAGTGCAGTCACTGTACTTCCCACCCCCAGCACTAACATTCCCACCCTTCCTTCAGAGTGCAGTCACTGTACTTCCCACCCCCAGCACTAACATCCCCACCCTTCCTTCAGAGTGCAGTCACTGTACTTCCCACCCCCAGCACTAACATCCCCACCCTTCATTCAGAGTGCAGTCACTGTACTTCTCACCTCCAGCACTGTAACATCACCCTTCCTTCAGGGTGAAAGCACCGCGCTACCCACCTCCAGAACAGTAATATTCTCGGATCCTCCTTCAGAGTGCAGGCAATAGAGAGGTGGAAAGTACACTGCTTGCACTCTGAAGGAGGAGCGGGAATGCTGCAGTTCAGAGGGCCATACGAAGACAGCTACTGAACGAGTGATGGTGAATGTGTTATTCTTCGAAGGGTCACCTTGAAGGTATCCTTCATACTTCCTTCAAAGAGAAATAATTACCAACAGACTTCGAAGTATCTCTGAGAATGGAACTTGACAGGTTCCTCCAGTTACCCATCAAGTTGTTACCCGGGAGGCCTAATCTGGGACCGGGCCGCGGGAGCCATGATGCTTACAACCATTATCAGGGGAGATAACAGCAACGACCGGTCATATTCAACACAGATATCATTCTGCATGAAGTAAATGTTCCTATGCTAATTATTATTATTATTATTATTATTATTATTATTATTCTCACACACACAGGTCGGTTGCCGTGTTCCTCCCTTAAGTCAAAGTGACCTGACCTGACTAGGTTGGGTGCATTGGCTTAAGCCGGTAGGAGACTTGGACCTGCCTCGCATGGGCCAGTAGGCCTGCTGCAGTGTTCCTTCGTTCTTATGTTCTTATATAGGTGAGTACACACACACACTATACTTTAGACTCATACCAGAGGTGTACCTCAGGTATACACTTGCTGTGTATGACTGTACAATACCAGGAATAACATACATGTAACAAAGTAACGCAGTGAGCAATGCAATTTACAAAACGTTGTAAATTGTAAACAAGAGATGTAAATATGAGCAACCAACCTGAATATAACCTCAGTGACCCACCACTGAGAGCATACTGTAAATCTCCAAATTTACACAACCGTTTACGGGACATTTTCTCTCCTTATTTACAAACTCCTACTTCTCACGTGTAAATGACAAGTATACCTGGCAATCGTTTACAAGCGCCATCATTTACAAGTGACATCATCGTTTACAAGTGATACCGTTTACATCGTCGTTATACAGATCTAACTTTCCACTTTAAATCTCCAAAAAATCATTTACACGTCCTCGTTTACCATTTTCAATAAACATCATTTTTTTTACACTCGTTTACAATATTTTTTGCAATTTTGTTGTGCTCATTTACAAATAATTTACAAGCTTATTCTGTAAATGACTGAGGTTCACGTGAAAAAAAGTCATTTACAAAAAATACGTTTACATTCGGTTCATTTTCAATGTAAATAAGCCATTTGGCCATTTTCCAGACACTTTTTTACACTGTGATTTACAATCCAAATATCACACGTAAATCACCACACAGCGTGTAAATGTATCCGTTGATTTACAACCACAAGCATATGTAAACGCCCTAAACTTAACCACATTTACAACCATCCACGATTTACACCCTCCTCCCACACAGCAATTTTTTGTTTACAGCCCAGGCACACCCATGTAAATCAATTTACAAATTCTCTGCTAGATGGACAATCTGCAATGCGCTGTAAAATATTTACAGGGCTATCGGAACTGGCTTATTTTCAGGGGGGGAGGGGGAACTTGGTTGGTAAGCTCCTCGAGTCAGTTCCTGATCAGCCAGGCTGTGGTGCACAACGATGGTCTGCCAGCACCAACAACCGTATTGATCAGCCTGGTCTGAGACCGACAAACTGCATCCAATTAAGGGCTACTGTACCCACTGTAGATCGACTGTATTACAGTAGGAATTGGCTGAATCCACTTGAGATTCACTGAAGTCACAGGAAATTCACTGTAGTCGCCGTAGATTCACTGTACTGACTGGAGATCCAGTGTGCTTACTGCAGATTCATTTTGTTCATTGGAGATTCACTGTGCTCACTGGAGATTCACTGTGCTCACTGGAGATTCACTGTGCTCACTGGAGATTCACTGTGCTCACTGGAGATTCACTGTGCTCACTGGAGATTCACTGTGCTCACTGGAGATTCACTGTGCTCACTGGAGATTCACTGTGCTCACTGGAGATTCACTGTGCTCACTGGAGATTCACTGTGCTCACTGGAGATTCACTGTGATCACTGGAGATTCACCGTGCTCACTGGAGATTCACCGTGCTCACTGGAGATTCACCGTGCTCACTGGAGATTCACCGTGCTCACTGGAGATTCACCGTGCTCACTGGAGATTCACTGTGCTCACTGGAGATTCACCGTGCTCACTGGAGATTCACTGTGCTCACTGGAGATTCACCGTGCTCACTGGAGATTCACCGTGCTCACTGGAGATTCACCGTGCTCACTGGAGATTCACCGTGCTCACTGGAGATTCACTTAACACCTTCAAAGATCTTATGTAACCTCTGTAATCTTCCTGGATAATGTGTATCCACTGTAATGGGCTTCTAACCCTCCCTGGATACCCCCTGTAGCCTATAGGACTACTGGTAGCCCCTGGGGATCGAAATGATCGCGCGGGGGATAGCAGGGATGTAGCCGGCCTATAGTTCAGGGATATCTGGCGTCCTTGACAATACTAGGTTGTATCCCCCCTACAAGTCCTGTAGACTGTAGCCGGGGATACATGCGGCTGTAGTTCACCAGGGTGCGGCACATGGGGTTAAGGTAGTCCAAGGCTGCGGTATTACGCACCCGGCCAGCCGCAGCCGCCGCAGCCGCTCTAGATGAGGTCCTACCGCACCGAGACGCCGCTTGCGACTGACCCGCCAGCTCCAGCACCAGCACCGGCCGCAGCCGGGAGGGAAGCCAGGGAGGGAGGGAGGGAAGCCAGGGAGAGAAGGAGGGGGGTAAGCCAGGGAGGGAGGGAAGCCAGTGATGAAGCGAGGAGGGAACGAATTAGGGGATGAAGGATGTGTTGAAGGTATGGAGGAGTAGAGATGGAAGAAGATAACTAGGAGCAGGTGGGAGATACACACACACACACACACACACACACACACACACTTGGCCCGGTCATATACCTTTGCGCACACATCCCACAGGAGCGGGCGCACACACACACACACACACACACACACACACACACACACACACACACACACACACACACACCAAACTTACACTACATCAATCTGAAATTGGCCCAGGAGCTGAGACTCAGTCCAAAAACATTAACCCCAGAGGTTTACTGACTCAGAATAATCCGAGAATAACCCTGAAGGGCCAATAACCCAGAATAACCCAAAATTAACTAGGAGGATCAATAATCCAGGATAACCCAAAATTAACCAGGAGGATCAATATCCCACGATAACCCAAGATTAACCCGGAGGATCAATAACCCCGGATAACCCAAGATTAACCCAGAGGATCAATAATCCAGGCTAAGATTACTAAAAGGTTCATTCTTAACCCGGGTAATTAATAACCCCGGATAACCCAAGATTAACCCAGAGGATCAATAATCCAGGCTAAGATTACTAAAAGGTTCATTCTTAACCCGGGTAATTAATAACCCAGGATAACCCAAGATTAGTAAGTGGCTTATTTCTACTATACATCTAAGTAAGATCGTCCCCCAGGAAGCCACCAGTGTTTTACACCTGTAATTTACCTGTGATGTGTTCTGGGATTGCCCCTACACCCGCTGCCCTAGGCCAGGTTTCCCTCTTGACTGGCTGGGCCGACCAGGCTGTTGTTGCTGCCAGCCCACGTGTTCATCAGAGCCTGGTGAACATGGAGACATGTTCTGACAGTGAACGAGGTACAGGAGGGTCCCGCTTATACAGCAAGTTAGGTTCTTGGCTACTGCTGTACAGGAGGGTCCCGCTTATACAGCAAGTTAGATTCTTGGCTACTGCTGTACAGGAGGGTCCCGCTTATACAGCAAGTTAGATTCTTGGCTACTGCTGTACAGGAGGGTCCCGCTTATACAGCAAGTTAGATTCTTGGCTACTGCTGTACAGGAGGGTCCCGCTTATACAGCAAGTTAGATTCTTGGCTACTGCTGTACAGGAGGGTCCCGCTTATACAGCAAGTTAGGTTCCAGGCTACTGTTGTAAAGCTAAAATCGCTGTAAAGTGAAACACAGCCCTTTTTTTTCACTTCCAAATGCATATAAAAGCCCGATAACATGTTTATACTGTCACATATTTAGTAAGCAATAGAGCTGGGCCTAAAAATGCATATATATATATATATATATATATATATATATATATATATATATATATATATATATATATATATATATATATATATATATATGAGTGAATGGAGACGAATTGTACTTGGGACCTGACGATCTGTTGGAGTGTGAGCAGGGTAATATTTAGTGAAGGGATTCAGGGATACCGGTTATTTTCATATAGTCGGACTTGAGTCCTGGAAATGGGAAGTACAATGCCTGCACTTTAAAGGAGGGGTTTGGGATATTGGCAGTTTGGAGGGATATGTTGTGTATCTTTATACGTATATGCTTCTAAACTGTTGTATTCTGAGCACCTCTGCAAAAACAGTGATAATGTGTGAGTGTGGTGAAAGTGTTGTGTAGACAGCCTGTACTGTCAGAGCACACAGCCTAGCCGTCTGCTCTGACTAGTTCATATTTCGCGGCATTCAGTGCTGCCCTCTGTAGGCCTACCTAGGTCAGTGGGAAGCACAGCCCACCCTCTCTCACTCCGAGGCCGACCGACTTGACATACACAAGTGCTCCCCCTCCACGGACTGGCTTGCGGTCACTCCCTCACACTGCCCGTTGTGTACTCACTCCTACCCAATTAAAGCCAAACTAGTCCACGGCCGTATCATTGCTACCTACGCTACCTTCATCGGCACTAAACCGCTGTTCAGCAGTAAGAACAGCAATAACAGTTGAATGATGATGAAAGTATTTTCTTTTTGGGGATTTTCTTTCTTTTTTGGGTCACCCTGCCTCGGTGGGAGACGGCCGACTTGTTGAAAAAAAATATATATATATATATATATATATACATACATATACAGTACATCCAGATATATACAGTACACGCATTACTTACCTTAACATATTCTCGTCCTTAACTTATAGTGAGTGATAAATATATTTAGTGTAGTAAGTCTGAATAAATGACGAATGGGTGTAACTGAAAACCGCTGCATTAGTGAAACGCTGCAAAGTGGGGCCCTCCTCTTAATAAGAGGCCGCTACAGTGACGGGTTCGGTTACAGTACTCGTCCCAGTTTACTCTCCTCGTAGCAAACGTAGACACACAAATACCAACACTATCATCCTTTGCAGACCATACCAGAATCTGTACGAGAGTGGCATCCGTGGAGGACACGGTAAGTCTTCAGGGTGATATAATGTAAGTCTTCCAATGAGTCGCTGAAGTTCAATAAGAACAAAGTTCACTTACTGCGCAATGGAGACTTTAAAGACTTAAAGACAGAACCAGAGCATAAATAAACTTAAGTTTAATATTATCACTTAAGAGTGATAATTTCAGAAGGTCTTGTGTTCATGGATCACACCAGTGTCGCTATCACAAACACAGTGTGACTCTCTTATCTAGAATAATGTTACACATACACTCTCTTGTAAGGAAGGCGTAAAACTTTCACGATTTCTTTAAATCCCGTCAAAGCCTCTAGATTATTGGAGACGCCTAATATTCTTCTTTACGAAACCATAAAACAGAGGTGTAATGAGTGCACTAAAAGGACATTAAGTGTAAAGGTACCACGACTTTTCAGTATCCTTAATGAAAAATAGAGAAATTGCGTAAGAGACAACTGATATCAGAGGATAGATTCCAGGCAGATTCCAGACACTCACACACTCACCCCTTCTACACACTCACATCCCTTATACACACACGCACTCACACACACGCACACACACACACACACACACACACACACACACACACACACACACACACACACACACACACACACATACTATGCAGAGAGAGAGAGAGGTGCAGACCCACTTACTTGCTCTCCCCCACACGCTTGTAGGACCTTAAAGGCGAGGGGCTACTGCTCTCCTGTCGTACGACCACACACCACACCGAACATACGGCTTGCCACAGATGTATGTCGGAGGCAGGTGGTGGAGAAGCTCCAGGCTATGGCGGAGATGTTGGAGGACAGTTTGGGGAAGACAGAGAGAAAAGGGAAGGACCTTAGGGAGGAAGGGCGATGGGGAAGACATGTTTATCAATACTTCAAACATTTGCACCACCTCCGGAGTCTCTTACACACTAACATTTTACAAGCACTTAGGCGATAAAAACGCAAGCAAACAAGCACACACAAACACACGAGCTGAGATTCGACTCCTTCAACCAAATATAGGTGATTACACACACCCACTCTGAGGAGGCAAACATAACAGAAGATACTCAAGAGGGCTTACTAGGGTAGACAAGAGTATACAAGGGTAAACAAGGGTATACAAGGGCAGACAAGGGTATACAAAGGCAGACACGGGCAGAGAGCGCCAAGAAGGAAGCACAACAGCAGATAAATCACGAGAAGCTTGAAGCATGAAAGCAAGCAAGAAAACATACCGTCTTAAGAGGCGCCTGAGTTTCCTTGTCTAGTGTTTATTTTTCCACTATAATCTACCTTGTCCATAATTACTGTCGCATTTTCTTTATCTGTTTCGTAAGGTGAATTCTAGGATCTTTCCTTAATTCATGGTATAACTTAAATCTTTCATGACAGTTGTGTTGTAGAAGTCTGAGCTCAGACCTCTGCAACACAGTTGTCATCAAAGATTTGTTAAGATCCTGGACGTCACCTTACGAAACAGACAAAGAAAATGCGATAGTAATTATGGACAAAGTAGATTATAGTGGAAAAATAACATATTATTAGAAAACAGGGTAACTGACGTGTACCTTAAGAACAGACCCAAGAGAAACCACCACAGGCAGGAAACCTGTGACGATAACCTCACCAGGTCAAGAGGCCTTGACTACCCTTACTTTACTGAGTTTAGCTGATACCTTGTCTAATACTATCACTACTACTACTACCTTTATTTCGTGTGGGTGCGGACCACCAACAGCAACAGCCCCTGGCTAGCCAGGCTAGCACCAGACGAGCCTGGACCATGGCCGGGCTCCCGAAGTAGAAAAAACAACTCTGAATTCATCAATTCCGTCTTGTATCCTGCATTTCTTTCCAGTTCTTCGTCCTTTCTATACAGAAACCAATGGAAGTCGACAACGTTATATGTTATAGTTTCCCGAACACTTGTCAATACTCAATAACGACAGAAAAACAAGAGGTTGATTGATACGCACATTTCGACCACCTCTCTCTCCTCAGTGTTACCCCCATATGTCCACGTCAGTGCAAGTCTCTGTTAAAGAGCATAACATTCCATGATTTTTTCTTCTTGCTCAGAGATCCATGACACATCATCCATTTCTCAGCATCCTTGGGACTGGTACCTGTGCATTCTCTTGGGCTCTCGGGATTTGGGTTATGTTTCTTTTTTACCGTCTTCAATGTGTCTCCTGTTAAGTAGGCGGCCAACTGGCTAGTGTTATTTACATTTTAATTTACAGGGGAAACATTATTTTTTTCGATTTCTTTCTCCTTGATGTTTTGACTTTTTTTTCAGAGTGACGTGTGTTATATACTGTGTATGCTGCTGCTGCTTTGTACTGTGTATGATGCTGCTGCTGCTGCTGCTCTATACTATGTATGCTGCTGCTCTATACTGTGCATGCTGTTACTGCTCTATACTGTACATGTTACTACAATTGCATATTATATATACTGCTACAACTTTACCAAACACTGATGCGAGGTTAGAACACTGAGGATAGTTTGACAGGAAGTACGAGGTACCTTCTTATTGATCTCGTCTGGGTCAATACTGCCACTCTTCACGTTCACTTTAACAACATTCTCCTAACCTTGGATGTCCCTCTTAGCCACGACCTAATTTACACTCGTTTACGTTTTGTGTATCAATGGTATTCAGTACCGACAAGATGAGGAATTAAACACGTGTGCAGCATCTGGATAGAATCTTTATTTTGTAGACGTGTCGCCATCCAGTAGCTTGGTTGAGGGACTGATTATATCGTCTCAGCCATGGTTGAGGGACTGATTATCTTGTGTCAGCCATGGTTGAGGGACTGATTATCTCGTGTCAGCCATGGTTGAGGGACTGATTATATCGTCTCAGCCATGGTTGAGGGACTGATTATCTTGTGTCAGCCTTGGTTGAGGGACTTACTACCTCCCCTCAGCCTTGGTTGAGGGACTGATTACCTCGTCTTTTGTATATAGTTCTACAGTCTTCACATTATGTCCTCGTAATGTACTGATTAAGTCACTGGATGGCGAAACGTCTGCAATAGGATATGCAGATACTGTTTTCAACAAGACTGCGATCAGAGTAGTGCTGTTGTTGTAAGCCTGTGATCAGTGCCTCATTGTTCCTGCTATCAAGGAGGGTAACGGTGTTGCTGGTGAGGGGCTCTTCATCCCAGGAATTGAGATTCCTTTCCCTTATTCCGTAGGTAGCACTGAAAATGAGTTGAGCAAATATATTTGTAAGTGGGGTTGGGTTTGAGAAGGACCTGCCTAGGATGGATCAGCAGGCCTGTTGCAGTGCTCCTCCTTTCCTATGTTCCCTTCTTTGGGTGAAACGTGAATGACTGATGTCATTCCTCATGCGTTGTGTGAACTCCTCCCCACCTCCTCTATGGGGATACCATTCCCCAAGGATTAGAATAATTCTCATTATTTGTGAGAATCAAATCTGGTGTTATCAACCTTTGCTTTTAAATCGTAGAGACTGTGTTTACTGCCTCATTATTCGTAAGGATCAAATCTGTATCAGTCATTCCTGACAACGTTATTACCAGCTAACTGAAAGCCAACTCATCATTCAGTTGTGATGAATGGTTTTGAAAACCGACAAGTTGAAGATTGAGACACTTATGCAGCATATGGGAATCTTTATTTAGGAAACGTTTCGCCACACAGTGGCTTCATCAGTTCAATGCAAAGCAGAAAAGTGTAAGGAAAGGAGTAGTTTGAGGTAATCAGTCCCTCAGCCTGGAGTCGATGTGTTCGGTCCATCAGTCCATCATCATGGGATCTTGATACAAAGAATTCTTCAAAACTTGTCCTACCTTTGGACGAAGACCTACTTCGACCAATCTCAAATCTACAACCTATCGGTATTATATACCATTTTGATATTTACCCAGGACTCGACTTCCAGGCTTGTTATGCTATCATCTACAAAAACTGATACTTAATGCTTGTTGCTTGTTCTCGGCTCACCCTTCTCTGTCTTCCTCTCCTTTCTGCCACCCTCCCTCTTTCCCCTATCCATTCCTCCCACCGGTGTCAAGTTCCTCTCCCTCTCACCTGTCTACCGAACATTATCCTCCTTATCGAGATATTTCCCTCCCCTCTCTCTGTTTTATTCTTCCTTCCCCACTCTCCTCATCCTCCCCCCCACTCCCTCTCTTTTCCCCCTCTCCTATCCCTCTCTCTTCTCCCTTTAACTATCCACTCCCTTACCCCACCTCCTCTCTCTTCCTCGCTCTCATCCCCACTCATTCCCCCAGTCTTCCCCTCGTCCCTACCCATTCCCTCATCCCCACCCATTTCCTCACTTCCCCCACTATCATAAACTAAGGTAGCTTCTCACAAGGCCTTTTTCACCCCTCACACCCCAGTTACAGTCGAGGGGAAATTCCCTGAGTGAAAGCTCATCCTGCCACGTTTGTTGTCGGAGGGGAGAGAACGAGGGTAGAGAAGTGTAGGTCGGCGCCAAGGCAGGGAGGGAGAGGGCAGAATGAGGGGAGATGGGGGAGGGAGGGAGGGAGGGAGGGAGGGAGAGAGGGAGGGAGAGAGGGAGGGAGAGATAGAGGGAGAGATAGAGGGGGAGAGAGAGGGAGGGAGAGGGAGGGAGAGGGAGAGAGAGAGAGAGAGAGAGAGAGAGAGAGAGAGAGAGAGAGAGAGAGAGAGAGAGAGAGAGAGAGAGAGAGAGAGAGAGGGAGGGAGAGGGAGAGAGAGAGAGAGAGAGAGAGAGAGAGAGAGAGAGAGAGAGAGAGAGAGAGAGAGAGAGAGAGAGAGAGAGAGAGAGAGATGAGACATGAGACAGAGGGAAAGGAGAAGAGAGAAAGAGGGGCAGAGACAGAAAGAGAGGGGCAGACAGAGACAGACTGAAAGAGAGGGGTAGACAGAAACAGAGACAGAAAGAGAGGGAGAAAGAGAATTAACACACCAGCAACAGCAACATACCAAGGAAGATCCCTGACAGCTGAACTAACAGCCTGTGATGGCTATATGGGCTTGCAGACAACAGACTGCTTGATCAATCAACAAAAAAGCCTACCCTCAGGCCGGGCCGCCAACCCTGGAAACCCTTTACAGGTATGGCACAGGCATGCCCAAACAAGTAGGTTAAAGATCAATAAAATAAAGGAAGGTATTTACCTCAGAGAGACCTGCAGTGTAAGACAATAATTACTGTGACCGGTTTCCAGAGTCGTCCTACTCCCGCAGCCTCACCTTGCTTCTCTCGTGGTTGCCTGGTCAACCAGGCTGTTGCTGTTGGCGGCTTGCTAGCCCAAACATCCACCACAGCCTGGTTGATCTGGTAGAAACAGTGATCCAGTTACCTCCGCACAACTTTTACATTCGTTCCAGCAATATTTCTAATATCTACTTGTAGCAGGTTGAAGAGTCTTGGACCACGCATGTTGACACGTAAACATAAGTTAACTCGACTCCTGACCAACAGAGGGCCAGGAACCATGACGTCACGTGACTCTCCTTACGTCATTAAAATGGACAGTGACGTCAGTGAGAGTCTGAATTTCCCAATGAAAGTTTTCTTATACCAGACTTGATGAATCCGGATACATAAATAAAACTAATTATTATTATTTATTATTATTATTATTATCATTATAAGTATCACTATCTGATGGGGCCCAGGAGTCACCTCAGTTCGACACCCTGAAGATCAATAGAAAAAATCGACCGTCTCGTTTTCCCTCTTCCATAAATTTGCCTCACTCACCGACTGCTCCTGTTCCTTCCCCTTTTCACTCCTCCCTCACTCTCTCTTATCCACTATTTCCTAAAGTGGTAGTGCCTTGACTCACATCTGGAAGACACGGGTTGGATCCCGTCACCGATGGAAACGTTGGGCATGTTTCTTACACCTGCTGTCCCTATTCACCTAGCAGTAAGTAGGTACCTGAGTTTAGGACACTGGTGTGGGTCGCATCCTGGGAAGAGGACCAAAATTCCTCAATGGAAATGAGTTAAAACAATGGCTTCTTGGGGTTGTCTTGGCTTATTAAGCCGCTTAAACTGCAGCTGATTGCAGGGGTCAAGAATCCCTCGACCCGGTCCCAGACGAGGCCTCTGATCGCTGGCCTGATCGACCAGGCTATTGGTGCAGGCCACAACTAAGTAGAAAACTTACAAGTTCTTTATTCCTAGAAGTACATGATACAACTTATACAGACCGAAGTTGACATCAATGACATACTATATAGAAAGCCTTTCGAGAGCCTTTAGAAAGTATTTCGGGAAAATTAGGTAAATTTTGTCCCCACGAGGCCTTTTCTCAGACTGAGCAGCGGGGGCGTTAACCCCCGAAACACCCAGGTATACTCCAGGATGCGACCCACACCAGTCGACTAACACCCAGGTACCTACTTACTGCTAGATGAACACGGACAGCAGGTGTCTTAAGGAAACACGTCCTAATGTTTCTATTTGTACCGGGGATCGAACCACGGACCTCATTGTGTAAGCTGAGTGTGCTAGCAACCGAGCTACGGGACACCCTGGGTTATTAAGCCTCCGGTGCTATTAACCCTCAGGTGGAAGCCTCCGGGGGGTAACCCACCAGTGTTATTGCGCCTCCAGTACTAAAAATCCAAAAGTTTCTCCTCGCTTCCAAATTGAACATCAATTGGAAGCTCGGCCATAACAAGGTAATCAATACCAGGAGCTGCGAACATGGACTCACGAACACAACACCCACGCGGGTGACGTGTTGCATCCAACCATCAAACACAACACCCACGCGGGTGACGTGTTACACCCAACCATCAAACACAACACCCACGCGGGTGACGTGTTGCATCCAACCATCAAACACAACACCCACGCGGGTGACGTGTTACATCCAATCATCAAACACAATACCCACGCGGGTGACGTGTTGCATCCAACCATCAAACACAACACCCACGCGGGTGACGTGTTGCATCCAACCATCAAACACAACACCCACGCGGGTGGCGTGTTACATCCAACCATCAAACAACACCCACGCGGGTGGCGTGTTGCATCCAATCATCAAACACAACACCCACGTGGGTGACGTGCTACACCCAACCATCAAACACAACACCCACGTGGGTGACGTGCTACACCCAACCATCAAACACAACACCCACGCGGGTGACGTGTTACACCCAACCATCAAACACAACACCCACGTGGGTGACGTGCTACACCCAACCATCAAACACAACACCCACGCGGGTGACGTGTTACACCCAACCATCAAACACAACACCCACGTGGGTGACGTGCTACACCCAACCATCAAACACAACACCCACGTGGGTGACGTGTTACACCAAACCATCAAACACAACACCCACGCGGGTGACGTGTTACACCCAACCATCAAACACAACACCCACGTGGGTGACGTGGTACACCCAACCATCAAACACAACACCCACGCGGGTGACGTGTTACACCCAACCATCAAACACAACACCCCTGCGGGTAACGTGTTACACCCAACCATCAAACACAACACCCACGTGAGTAACGTGTTACACCCAACCATCAAACACAACACCCCTGCGGGTAACGTGTTACACCCAACCATCAAACACACCCACGTGAGTAACGTGTTACACCCAACCATCAAACACAACACCCCTGCGGGTAACGTGTTACACCCAACCATCAAACACAACACCCCTGCGGGTAACGTGTTACACCCAACCATCAAACACACCCACGTGGGTGACGTGTTACACCCAACCATCAAACACAACACCCCCGTGGGTAACGTGTTACACCCAACCATCAAACACAACACCCACGTGAGTAACGTGTTACACCCAACCATCAAACACAACACCCCCGTGGGTAACGTGTTACACCCAACCATCAAACACAACACCCACGTGAGTAACGTGTTACACCCAACCATCAAACACAACACCCACGCGGGTGACGTGTTACACCCAACCATCAAACACAACACCCACGTGAGTAACGTGTTACACCCAACCATCAAACACAACACCCACGTGAGTAACGTGTTACACCCAACCATCAAACACAACACCCACGTGGGTAACGTGTTACACCCAACCATCAAACACAACACCCACGTGGGTAACGTATTACACCCAACCATCAAACACAACACCCACGCGGGTGACGTGTTACACCCAACCATCAAACACAACACCCACGTGGGTAACGTGTTACACCCAAACATCAAACACAACACCCACGTGGGTAACGTGTTACACCCAACCATCAAACACAACACCCACGTGGGTAACGTGTTACACCCAACCATCAAACACAACACCCACGCGGGTGACGTGTTACACCCAACCATCAAACACAACACCCACGTGGGTAACGTGTTACACCCAACCATCAAACACAACACCCACGTGGGTAACGTGTTACACCCAACCATCAAATACAACACCCACGTGGGTAACGTGTTACACCCAACCATCAAACACAACACCCACGTGGGTAACGTGTTACACCCAACCATCAAACACAACACCCACGTGGGTAACGTGTTACACCCAACCATCAAACACAACACCCACGTGGGTAACGTGTTACACCCAACCATCAAACACAACACCCACGCGGGTGACGTGTTACACCCAACCATCAAACACAACACCCACGTGGGTAACGTGTTACACCCAACCATCAAACACAACACCCACGTGGGTAACGTGTTACACCCAACCATCAAATACAACACCCACGTGGGTAACGTGTTACACCCAACCATCAAACACAACACCCACGTGGGTAACGTGTTACACCCAACCATCAAATACAACACCCACGTGGGTAACGTGTTACACCCAACCATCAAACACAACACCCACGTGGGTAACGTGTTACACCCAACCATCAAATACAACACCCACGTGGGTAACGTGTTACACCCAACCATCAAACACAACACCCACGTGGGTAACGTGTTACACCCAACCATCAAACACAACACCCACGTGGGTAACGTGTTACACCCAACCATCAAATACAACACCCCTGCGGGTAACGTGTTACACCCAACCATCAAACACAACACCCACGTGAGTAACGTGTTACACCCAACCATCAAACAACACCCACGTGAGTAACGTGTTACACCCAACCATCAAACACAACACCCACGTGAGTAACGTGTTACACCCAACCATCAAACACAACACCCCCGTGGGTAACGTGTTACACCCAACCATCAAACACAACACCCACGCGGGTGACGTGTTACACCCAACCATCAAACACAACACCCACGCGGGTGACGTGTTACACTCAACCATCAAACACAACACCCACGCGGGTGACGTGCTACACCCAACCATCAAACACAACACCCACGTGAGTAACGTGTTACACCCAACCATCAAACACAACACCCCCGCGGGTGACGTGTTACACTCAACCATCAAACACAACACCCACGCGGGTGACGTGTTACACCCAACCATCAAACACAACACCCACGTGGTTAAAGGTCACGTCAGTTCCCCTATATTTTAATATAATATTTTTCCACTATAATCTACCTTGTCCGTAATTACTATCTCATTTATTTTGTCTGTTTCGTAAAGTGAAGTCCAGGATCTTTCCTTATTTTATGGTATAACTTAACAAATCTCGGACCTCTACATCAAAACTGTCCTTGAAGATTTGTTAAGTTACACCATGAATTAAGGAAAGATCCCAGACTTCAGGAAAGATCCCAGACTTCAGGAAAGATCCCAGACTTCAGGAAATATCCCAGACTTTAGGAAAGATCACAGACTTCAGGAAAGATCACAGACTTCAGGAAGGATCCCAGACTTCAGGAAGGATCCCAGACTTCAGGAAGGATCCCAGACTTCAGGAAGGATCCCAGACTTCAGGAAGGATCCCAGACTTCAGGAAGGATCCCAGACTTCAGGAAGGATCCCAGACTTCAGGAAGGATCCCAGACTTCAGGAAAGATCCCAGACTTTAGGAAAGATCCCAGACTTCAGGAAAGATCCCAGACTTCAGGAAGGATCCCAGACTTTAGGAAAGATCCCAGACTTCAGGAAATATCCCAGACTTTAGGAAAGATCCCAGACTGTAGGAAAGATCCCAGACTTTAGGAAAGATCCCAGACTTCAGGAAAGATCCCAGACTGTAGGAAAGCTCCCAGACTTCAGGAAAGATCCCAGACTTCAGGAAGGATCCCAGACTTCAGGAAGGATCCCAGACTTCAGGAAGGATCCCAGACTTCAGGAAGGATCCCAGACTTCAGGAAAGATCCCAGACTTCAGGAAAGATCCCAGACTTTAGGAAAGATCCCAGACTTCAGGAAAAATCCCAGACTTCAGGAAGGATCCCAGACTTCAGGAAGGATCCCAGACTTCAGGAAGGATCCCAGACTTCAGGAAGGATCCCAGACTTCAGGAAAGATACCAGACTTCAGGAAAGATCCCAGACTTCAGGAAAGATCCCAGACTTCAGGAAGGATCCCAGACTTCAGGAAGGATCCCAGACTTCAGGAAAGATCCCAGACTTCAGGAAAGATCCCAGACTTCAGGAAGGATCCCAGACTTCAGGGAAGATCCCAGACTTCAGGAAAGATACCAGACTTCAGGAAAGATACCAGACTTCAGGAAAGATACCAGACTTCAGGAAAGATACCAGACTTCAGGAAAGATACCAGACTTCAGGAAAGATACCAGACTTCAGGAAGGATCCCAGACTTCAGGAAAGATCCCAGACTTCAGGAAAGATACAAGACTTCAGGAAAGATACCAGACTTCAGGAAGGATCCCAGACTTCAGGAAGGATCCCAGACTTCAGGAAAAATCCCAGATTTCAGGAAAAATCCCAGATTTCAGGAAGGATCCCAGACTTCAGGAAGGATCCCAGACTTCAGGAAAGATACCAGACTTCAGGAAAGATACCAGACTTCAGGAAAGATACCAGACTTCAGGAAAGATACCAGATTTCAGGAAAGATACCAGACTTCAGGAAAGATACCAGACTTCAGGAAAGATACCAGACTTCAGGAAAGATACCAGACTTCAGGAAAGATACCAGACTTCAGGAAAGATACCAGACTTCAGGAAAGATCCCAGACTTCAGGAAAGATCCCAGACTTCAGGAAAGATCCCAAACTTCAGGAAAGATCCCAGGCTTCAGGAAAGATCCCAAACTTCAGGGAAGATCCCAAACTTCAGGGAAGATCCCAGACTTCAGGAAAGATCCCAGGCTTCAGGGAAGATCCCAGACTTCAGGAAAGATCCCAGGCTTCAGGAAAGATCCCAGACTTCAGGAAGGATCCCAGACTTCAGGAAGGATCTCAGACTTCAGGAAGGATCCCAGACTTCAGGAAGGATCCCAGACTTCACCTTACTCATGTGTACCTGTGGCTAAATAAAGTAACTTAGCAGACTTGGACTCTGGGGGGGGGGGGTGAGTGTGGTGGTCCAGGTATAAACACTACCCCATACATGCCATTCTGACTATAACTGTCACCCTCCCCTCCTCCCTCGGTATTATCTTCTATTTCCCCTTCTATTTTTTCCCCTTTTACCTACCTAATCCCTCTTCCTCACCCTCCCTTCCTCACCCACCCTTCCATCACCCTCACTACCTCTCCTCCCTCACTACCCTCCCTAACCCACCCCTTCTTTCCCCTACCGTTTTCCTCCGCCTCCCCCCCCCCATCTGCCGTGGTCTGGGACGCGCCACGGGGGGGCGCTGACCCCCGAAAACATCCCTCATGTAAGAGGGTCTCAGCCCATGCCTTTTGGTTAAGGACTTGTTTAAATCGGTTGTTGGTGCCAGCAACACTACACTGCAGACACAACAATCTGGTTGGTCAAACACTGTCTCTGAGTAACAATTACACACCTGATGTACAAATCTGCCCAACACACACACACAATTCCACTCAGTTTACTCATTCTGTCTCTGGTACTTCTCACAGCTTAGTACGACTCCTCATAGTTTAGTACGACTCATAGCTTAGTACGACTCATCACAGCTTAGTACGACTCCTCATAGCTTAGTACGACTCATAGTTTAGTACGACTCATAGCTTAGTACGACTCATAGCTTAGTACGACTCATAACTTAGTACGACTCATCACAGCTTAGTACGACTCCTCATAGCTTAGTACGACTCATAGCTTAGTACGACTCATAGCTTAGTACGACTCCTGATAGTTTATTACGACTTCTGAAAGCTTAGTACGACTCCTGACAGATTAGTACGACTCCTAATAGCTTAGTACGACTCCTGACAGCTTAGAACGACTCCTGACAGCTTACTACGACTTCAGACAGCTTAGTACAACGTCTCACAGCTTAGTACGGCTTCCCAAAGTTGGCAACATCTTCCCACAGCTTGGACACATCCAGAACTCTCTGAGAGTGCAAAACTTTGCACAGCAGAACCTTCACTCCTTCAGCTTAATGACACAGCAGAACCTTCACTCCTTCAGCTTAATGACACAGCAGAACCTTCACTCCTTCAGCTTAATGACACAGCAGAACCTTCATTCCTTCAGCTTAATGGCACAGCAGAACCTTCACTCCTTCAGCTTAATGACACAGCAGAACCTTCACTCCTTCAGCTTAATGGCACAGCAGAACCTTCACTCCTTCAGCTTAATGACACAGCAGAACCTTCACTCCTTCAGCTTAATGACACAGCAGAACCTTCACTCCTTCAGCTTAATGACACAGCAGAACCTTCATTCCTTCAGCTTAATGGCACAGCAGAACCTTCACTCCTTCAGCTTAATGACACAGCAGAACCTTCACTCCTTCAGCTTAATGGCACAGCAGAACCTTCACTCCTTCAGCTTAATGACACAGCAGAACCTTCATTCCTTCAGCTTAATGACACAGCAGAACCTTCACTCCTTCAGCTTAATGACACAGCAGAACCTTCACTCCTTCAGCTTAATGGCACAGCAGAACCTTCACTCCTTCAGCTTAATGGCACAGCAGAACCTTCACTCCTTCAGCTTAATGGCACAGCAGAACCTTCATTCCTTCAGCTTAATGGCACAGCAGAACCTTCACTCCTTCAGCTTAATGGCACAGCAGAACCTTCATTCCTTCAGCTTAATGACACAGCAGAACCTTCATTCCTTCAGCTTAATGGCACAGCAGAACCTTCACTCCTTCAGCTTAATGGCACAGCAGAACCTTCACTCCTTCAGCTTAATGACACAGCAGAACCTTCATTCCTTCAGCTTAATGACACAGCAGAACCTTCATTCCTTCAGCTTAATGGCACAGCAGAACCTTCATTCCTTCAGCTTAATGACACAGCAGAACCTTCATTCCTTCAGCTTAATGGCACATCAGAACCTTCACTCCTTCAGCTTAATGACACAGCAGAACCTTCATTCCTTCAGCTTAATGGCACATCAGAACCTTCACTCCTTCAGCTTAATGACACAGCAGAACCTTCACTCCTTCAGCTTAATGACACCGCAGAACCTTCATTCCTTCAGCTTAATGACACAGCAGAACCTTCACTCCTTCAGCTTAATGACACAGCAGAACCTTCATTCCTTCAGCTTAATGGCACATCAGAACCTTCACTCCTTCAGCTTAATGACACAGCAGAACCTTCACTCCTTCAGCTTAATGACACAGCAGAACCTTCACTCCTTCAGCTTAATGACACAGCAGAACCTTCATTCCTTCAGCTTAATGACACAGCAGAACCTTCACTCCTTCAGCTTAATGACACAGCAGAACCTTCATTCCTTCAGCTTAATGGCACATCAGAACCTTCACTCCTTCAGCTTAATGACACAGCAGAACCTTCACTCCTTCAGCTTAATGACACCGCAGAACCTTCATTCCTTCAGCTTAATGACACAGCAGAACCTTCACTCCTTCAGCTTAATGGCACAGCAGAACCTTCATTCCTTCAGCTTAATGGCACAGCAGAACCTTCACTCCTTCAGCTTAATGGCACAGCAGAACCTTCATTCCTTCAGCTTAATGACACAGCAGAACCTTCATTCCTTCAGCTTAATGGCACAGCAGAACCTTCACTCCTTCAGCTTAATGGCACAGCAGAACCTTCACTCCTTCAGCTTAATGACACAGCAGAACCTTCATTCCTTCAGCTTAATGACACAGCAGAACCTTCATTCCTTCAGCTTAATGGCACAGCAGAACCTTCATTCCTTCAGCTTAATGACACAGCAGAACCTTCATTCCTTCAGCTTAATGGCACAGCAGAACCTTCACTCCTTCAGCTTAATGACACAGCAGAACCTTCATTCCTTCAGCTTAATGGCACATCAGAACCTTCACTCCTTCAGCTTAATGACACCGCAGAACCTTCATTCCTTCAGCTTAATGGCACAGCAGAACCTTCACTCCTTCAGCTTAATGACACAGCAGAACCTTCACTCCTTCAGCTTAATGACACAGCAGAACCTTCACTCCTTCAGCTTAATGGCACAGCAGAACCTTCACTCCTTCAGCTTAATGACACAGCAGAACCTTCACTCCTTCAGCTTAATGGCACAGCAGAACCTTCACTCCTTCAGCTTAATGACACAGCAGAACCTTCACTCCTTCAGCTTAATGGCACAGCAGAACCTTCACTCCTTCAGCTTAATGACACAGCAGAACCTTCACTCCTTCAGCTTAATGACACAGCAGAACCTTCACTCCTTCAGCTTAATGACACAGCAGAACCTTCACTCCTTCAGCTTAATGGCACAGCAGAACCTTCATTCCTTCAGCTTAATGACACAGCAGAACCTTCACTCCTTCAGCTTAATGACACAGCAGAACCTTCACTCCTTCAGCTTAATGACACAGCAGAACCTTCACTCCTTCAGCTTAATGACACAGCAGAACCTTCACTCCTTCAGCTTAATGACACAGCAGAACCTTCACTCCTTCAGCTTAATGGCACAGCAGAACCTTCACTCCTTCAGCTTAATGACACAGCAGAACCTTCACTCCTTCAGCTTAATGACACAGCAGAACCTTCACTCCTTCAGCTTAATGACACAGCAGAACCTTCATTCCTTCAGCTTAATGACACAGCAGAACCTTCACTCCTTCAGCTTAATGACACAGCAGAACCTTCACTCCTTCAGCTTAATGACACAGCAGAATCTTCATTCCTTCAGCTTAATGGCACAGCAGAACCTTCACTCCTTCAGCTTAATGACACAGCAGAACCTTCACTCCTTCAGCTTAATGACACAGCAGAACCTTCATTCCTTCAGCTTAATGGCACAGCAGAACCTTCATTCCTTCAGCTTAATGGCACAGCAGAACCTTCACTCCTTCAGCTTAATGACATAGCAGAACCTTCATTCCTTCAGCTTAATGGCACAGCAGAACCTTCATTCCTTCAGCTTAATGACACAGCAGAACCTTCATTCCTTCAGCTTAATGGCACAGCAGAACCTTCACTCCTTCAGCTTAATGACACAGCAGAACCTTCATTCCTTCAGCTTAATGGCACAGCAGAACCTTCACTCCTTCAGCTTAATGGCACAGCAGAACCTTCATTCCTTCAGCTTAATGACACAGCAGAACCTTCATTCCTTCAGCTTAATGGCACAGCAGAACCTTCATTCCTTCAGCTTAATGACACAGCAGAACCTTCATTCCTTCAGCTTAATGGCACAGCAGAACCTTCACTCCTTCAGCTTAATGGCACAGCAGAACCTTCACTCCTTCAGCTTAATGACACAGCAGAACCTTCATTCCTTCAGCTTAATGGCACAGCAGAACCTTCATTCCTTCAGCTTAATGACACAGCAGAACCTTCATTCCTTCAGCTTAATGGCACAGCAGAACCTTCACTCCTTCAGCTTAATGACACAGCAGAACCTTCATTCCTTCAGCTTAATGGCACAGCAGAACCTTCACTCCTTCAGCTTAATGGCACAGCAGAACCTTCATTCCTTCAGCTTAATGGCACAGCAGAACCTTCACTCCTTCAGCTTAATGACACATACTGAGGTATGTATCTCAGTGTATATACACTGAGGTATGTATCTCAGTGTATATACACTGAGGTATGTATCTCAGTGTATATACACTGAGGTATGTATCTCAGTGTGTATACACTGAGGTATGTATCTCAGTGTATATACACTGTGAGGTATGTATCTCAGTGTATATACACTGTGAGGTATGTATCTCAGTGTATATACACTGTGAGGTATGTACCTCAGTGTATATACACTGTGAGGTATGTATCTCAGTGTATATACACTGTGAGGTATGTATCTCAGTGTATATACACTGTGAGGTATGTACCTCAGTGTATATACACTGAGTCTCAGAGACTCCACGGGGCATTTGATGAACTGGAATGAGGCACAACTTGTTCTCACCGAACCAGACCTCAGACGCCGATGGTGCCTAGAAGCCTCACTAATCGCCGTCACCGACACTATAGAACGCAACACTGGAAACTACAAAATTTCAAAAACATTGGCACCACCAACCCAACAACACAGAAGTCACATGATTTCAACGTCCACCGGTCCTCGTCGTAGGCAGAGGTTGTTTTGATAAGGACCTGCCTCGCATGGGCCAGTAGGCCTTCTACAGTGATCCTCCATTCTTATGTTCTCATGTTCTTATGACATTCCTCAGGTCACGTGCGTCACACCTCACTCTCCGCCTATATATAGTATAATGTCTTTCTACCTCTGTATGTTAGAAGTGATCAAGGTCCCAGGACCGAAACGCTTTCTAATAAATATGTCATAGTGTTTGCTTACGTGTCTTTCTAAACCATAGTACACAGTGTACTTAAATACCTATTTTAGGTATTAAAGTCTTCATGACTGGTGGTGAACATATAGCATTAATACTCCAAGTGTAGTAGATACACTTGAAACCCACCACCCAGGTCCTGGAAACAATAGTCTACCCACCACCCAGGTCCTGGAAACAGTAGTCTCCCCACCACCCAGGTCCTGGAAACAATAGTCTCCCCACCACCCAGGTCCTGGAAACAGTCTCCCCACCACCCAGGTCCTGGAAACACTAGTCTCCCCACCATCCAGGTCCTGGAAACAATAGTCTCCCCACCACCCAGGTCCTGGAAACAGTAGTCTCCCCACCACCCAGGTCCTGGAAACAATAGTCTCCCCACCACCCAGGTCCTGGAAACACTAGTCTCCCCACCAACCAGGTCCTGGAAACAATAGTCTCCCCACCACCCAGGTCCTGGAAACAGTAGTCTCCCCACCACCCAGGTCCTGGAAACAGTAGTCTCCCCACCACCCAGGTCCTGGAAACAGTAGTCTCCCCACCACCCAGGTCCTGGAAACACTAGTCTCCCCACCACCCAGGTCCTGGAAACACTAGTCTCCCCACCACCCAGGTCCTGGAAACAAGTCTCCCCACCCCCCACCCAGGTCCTGGAAACACTAGTCTCCTCACCACCCAGGTCCTGGAAACAATAGTCTACCCACCACCCAGGTCCTGGAAACAATAGTCTACCCATCACCCAGGTCCTGGAAACAATAGTCTACCCATCACCCAGGTCCTGGAAACAATAGTCTACCCACCACCCAGGTCCTGGAAACAATAGTCTACCCATCACCCAGGTCCTGGAAACAATAGTCTACCCATCACCCAGGTCCTGGAAACAATAGTCTCCCCACCACCCAGGTCCTGGAAACAATAGTCTCCTCACCACCCAGGTCCTGGAAACAATAGTCTCCCCACCACCCAGGTCCTGGAAACAATAGTCTCCCCACCACCCAGGTCCTGGAAACAATAGTCTCCCCACCACCCAGGTCCTGGAAACAATAGTCTTCTCACCACCCAGGTCCTGGAAACAATAGTCTCCCCACCACCCAGGTCCTGGAAACAATAGTCTCCCCACCAACCAGCTCCAGGAAACAACAGTCTCCCCACCAACAGCTCCAGGAAACAATAGTCTCCCCACCACCCAGGTTCAGGGAACAATAGTCTCCCCGTCATCCAGGTCCAGGGAACAATAGTCTCCCCACCAACCAGCTCCAGGAAACAACATTCTCCCCACCAATCAGCTCCAGGAAACAACAGTCTTCCCACCAGTCAGCTCCAGGAAACAATAGTCTCCCCACCACCCAGGTTCAGGGAACAATAGTCTCCCCACCAACCAGCTCCAGGAAACAATAGTATCCCCACCAACCAGCTCCAGGAAACAATAGTCTCCCCACCACCCAGGTTCAGGGAACAATAGTCTCCCCTTCCCCCAGGTCTAAGAAAGAAGTCTCCCCTTCACCCATGAGTCCCTGTTTTCTATGACCTTCATTAAAGGGGAAGCTTCACTAAACTGCCTCAACTCACGTAATCGATGATTCTTGTGTTTATTATGTTAACATTTAATAAACAAGCGAGCGACTGATTGTTGAATATTGCATGCTGTTGTATTATTGTATGAGGTAATTTTTGATACAGATGGCCAAAATTTATTATATATTACAGAGAACTATCTGAATTACTGTATATTGTGGGTTATCAGTCTCTCTCTCTCTCTCTCTCTCTCTCTCTCTCTCTCTCTCTCTCTCTCTCTCTCTCTCTCTCTCTCTCTCTCTCTGCGGAAGACACTTGTTTCCCAGCACACCTGACTAACGCCAGTCACCCAGCACACCTGACTAACATCAGTCACCCAGCACACCTGACTAACATCAGTCACCCAGCACACCTGACTAACATCGGTCACCCAGCACACCTGACTACATCAGCCACCCAGAACACCTGACTACACCAGTCACCCAGCACACCTGACTACACCAGTCACCCAGCACACCTGACTACACCAGTCACCCAGCACACCTGACTACATCAGTCACCCAGCACACCTGACTACATCAGTCACCCAGCACACCTGACTACACTAGTCACCCAGCACACCTGACTACATCAGTCACCCAGCACACCTGACTACATCAGTCACCCAGCACACCTGACTACACTAGTCACCCAGAACACCTGACTACACCAGTCACCCAGCACACCTGACTACGCTAGTCACCCAGAACACCTGACTACACCAGTCACCCAGCACACCTGACTACGCTAGTCACCCAGAACACCTGACTACACCAGTCACCCAGCACACCTGACTACACTAGTCACCCAGAACACCTGACTACGCTAATCACCCAGAACACCTGACTACACCAGTCACCCAGCACACCTGACTACACTAGTCACCCAGAACACCTGACTATACCAGTCACCCAGCACACCTGACTACACTAGTCACCCAGAACACCTGACTACACCAGTCACCCAGAACACCTGACTACACCAGTCACCCAGAACACCTGACTACATCAGTCACCCAGCACACCTGACTACACTAGTCACCCAGAACACCTGACTACACCAGTTACCCAGAACACCTGACTACACCAGTCACCCAGAACACCTGACTACATCAGTCACCCAGCACACCTGACTACACTAGTCACCCAGAACACCTGACTACACTAGTCACCCAGAACACCTGACTACACCAGTCACCCAGCACACCTGAGGGAACTCTGATCGTTACCTTGACCTAGGATGTGAGCTTCCTGCCCTAAGGGTGTTGGGAAGGGTGAATGACACTCTCCCCTTCCTGTTTCCTTGTTCACTCTCACATATTCACACTCTCACTCTTCACTTTCTCATTCTCGCTAATTTCACATAATTTCCCCATCTCACCTGCCTAGCCTGGTCAGTAGAACCTGCCTAGCCTGGTCAGTGAAACCTGCCTAGCCTGGTCAGAACCTGCCTAGCCTGGTCAGTAAAACCTGCCTAGCCTGGTCAGTAAAACCTGCCTAGCCTGGTCAGTAAAACCTGCCTAGCCTGGTCAGTAAAACCTGCCTAGCCTGGTCAGTAGAACCTGCCTAGCCTGACCAGTAAAACCTGCCTAGCCTGGTCAGTAGAACCTGCCTAGCCTGGCCAGTAAAACCTGCCTAGCCTGGCCAGTAAAACCTGCCTAGCCTGGCCAGTAAAACCTGCCTAGCCTGGCCAGTAAAACCTGCCTAGCCTGGTCAGTAAAACCTGCCTAGCCTGGTCAGTAAAACCTGCCTAGCCTGGTCAGTAGAACCTGCCTAGCCTGTCCCAGTAGATCCTGTTTAGCAGGGCCGGATTAAGGCATGGGATTTAGGGACTGCACCCCAGGGGCCTCCACCAGCTGGAGGGCCTCCAGAGATTAAGCGCTCACAGTTACTTCTGTAAGTTTATATAATTATAGTATGCAAAACAACCACAGGGGTACTTGAATAATAGCTCTAGGCCTTTCATGTTGCAATCAACACATCATCAGGAGCTTGCAAAGTTGCAGAAACGGGTAGGAAACCTCAGCAGATTCGTTGCAACGAACGAATCTGCTGAGATTTTAAGTCAACATGGTGACTAAAAGATCATTTGACATCAGCAGTGACATCAGCCCTCAAAATAACATCAATCCTTATTGTGAAGCCATTCATCACCCTGACATCATTCATCACCCTGACATTCATCACCCTGACATTCATCACCATGACATCATTCATCACCCTGACATTCATCACCATGACATCATTCATCACCCTGACATTCATCACCATGACATCATTCATCACCCTGACATTAATCACCATGACATTCATCACCCTGACATTCATCACCCTGACATTCATCACCCTGACATTCATCACCCTGACATTCATCACCCTGACATCATTCATCACCCTGACATCATTCATCACCCTGACATTCATCACCCTGACATTCATCACCCTGACATTCATCACCCTGACATCATTCATCACCCTGACATTCATCACCCTGACATCATTCATCACCCTGACATCATTCATCACCCTGACATCCATCACCCTGACATTCATCACCCTGACATCATTCATCACCCTGACATCATCCATCACCCTGACATTCATCACCCTGACATTCATCACCCTGACATCCATCACCCTGACATTCATCACCCTGACATCCATCACCCTGACATTCATCACCCTGACATTCATCACCCTGACATTCATCACCCTGACATCCATCACCCTGACATTCATCACCCTGACATCATTCATCACCCTGACATCATCCATCACCCTGACATCATCCATCACCCTGACATTCATCACCCTGACATTCATCACCCTGACATCCATCACCCTGACATTCATCACCCTGACATCCATCACCCTGACATTCATCACCCTGACATTCATCACCCTGACATCCATCACCCTGACATTCATCACCCTGACATTCATCACCCTGACATCCATCACCCTGACATTCATCACCCTGACATCATTCATCACCCTGACATCATTCATCACCCTGACACCATCACCATGACATCATGCATCACCCTGACATCATTCATCACCCTGACATTCATCACCCTGACATCATTCATCACCCTGACATCATTCATCACCCTGACATTCATCACCCTGACATCATTCATCACCCTGACATCATTCATCACCCTGACATTCATCACCCTGACATCATTCATCACCCTGACATCATTCATCACCCTGACATTCATCACTCTGACATCACCATGACATCATCACCATGACATTCATCACCATGACATCATTCATCACCCTGACATCATTCATCACCCTCACATCACCATGACATTATTCATCACCCTCACATCACCATGACATTCATCACCCTGACATCATTCATCACCATGACATTCATCACCCTGACATCATTCATCACCCTGACATCATTCATCACCATGACATCATTTATCACCCTGACATTCATCACCCTGACATCATTCATCACCATGACATCATTTATCACCCTGACATTCATCACCCTGACATTCATCACCATGACATCATTTATCACCATGACATTCATCACCCTGATATCATTCATCACCCTGACATCATTCATCACCATGACATTCATCACCCTGACATTCATCACCCTGACATCATTCATCACCATGACATCATTTATCACCCTGACATTCATCACCCTGACATTCATCACAATGACATCATTTATCACCATGACATTCATCACCCTGACATCATTCATCACCCTGACATCATTCATCACCATGACATTCATCACCCTGACATTCATCACCCTGACATCATTCATCACCATGACATCATTCACCCTGACATTCATCACCCTGACATCATCACCATGACATCATTCATCACCATGACATTCATCACCATGACATCATTCATCACCCTGACATTCATCACCCTGACATCATTCATCACCATGACATTCATCACCCTGACATTCATCACCCTGACATCATTCATCACCCTGACATTCATCACCCTGACATCATTCATCACCCTGACATCATTCATCACCCTGACATTCATCACCCTGACATCATTCATCACCCTGACATCATTCATCACCCTGACATTCATCACTCTGACATCACCATGACATCATTCATCACCCTCACATCACCATGACATCATTCATCACCCTCACATCACCATGACATTCATCACCCTGACATTCATCACCATGACATCATTTATCACCCTGACATTCATCACCCTGACATCATTCATCACCATGACATCATTTATCACCCTGACATTCATCACCATGACATTATTCATCACCATGACATCATTCATCACCATGACATCATTCATCACCCTGACATTCATCACCATGACATCATTCATCACCCTGACATTCATCACCCTGACATCATTCATCACCATATCATTCATCACCATGACATCATTCATCACCATGACATCATTCATCACCATGACATCATTCATCACCCTGACATTCATCACCCTGACATTCATCACCCTGACATTCATCACCATGACATCATTCATCACCATGACATTCATCACCATGACATCATTCATCACCCTGACATCATTCATCACCATGACATCATTCATCACCCTGACATTCATCACCATGACATTCATCACCCTGACATCATTCATCACCATGACATCATTCATCACCCTGACATTCATCACCATGACATTCATCACCCTGACATCATTCATCACCCTGACATTCATCACCATGACATCATTCATCACCCTGACATTCATCACCATGACATCATTCATCACCATGACATCATTCATCACCCTGACATTCATCACCATGACATCATTCATCACCCTGACATTCATCACCCTGACATTCATCTCCATGACATCATTCATCACCCTGACATTCATCACCCTGACATTCATCACCCTGACATTCATCACCCTGACATTCATCACCCTGACATTCATCACCCTGACATTCATCACCATGACATCATTCATCACCCTGACATTCATCACCATGACATCATTCATCACCCTGACATTCATCACCATGACATCATTCATCACCCTGACATTCATCACCATGACATCATTCATCACCCTGACATTCATCACCATGACATCATTCATCACCCTGACATTCATCACCATGACATCATTCATCACCCTGACATTCATCACCATGACATCATTCATCACCCTGACATTCATCACCCTGACATTCATCACCATGACATCATTCATCACCCTGACATTCATCACCATGACATTCATCACCCTGACATTCATCACCATGACATCATTCATCACCCTGACATTCATCACCATGACATTCATCACCCTGACATTCATCACCATGACATCATTCATCACCCTGACATTCATCACCCTGACATTCATCACCATGACATCATTCATCACCCTGACATTCATCACCATGACATCATTCATCACCCTGACATCATTCATCACCCTGACATTCATCACCATGACATCATTCATCACCCTGACATTCATCACCATGACATCATTCATCACCCTGACATTCATCACCCTGACATTCATCACCCTGACATTCATCACCCTGACATTCATCACCATGACATCATTCATCACCCTGACATTCATCACCCTGACATTCATCACCCTGACATTCATCACCCTGACATTCATCACCCTGACATTCATCACCCTGACATTCATCACCATGACATCATTCATCACCCTGACATTCATCACCCTGACATTCATCACCATATCATTCATCACCCTGACATTCATCACCCTGACATTCATCACCCTGACATTCATCACCCTGACATTCATCACCCTGACATTCATCACCCTGACATTCATCACCCTGACATTCATCACCCTGACATCATTCATCACCCTGACATCATTCATCACCCTGACATTCATCACCCTGACATTCATCACCATGACATTCATCACCATGACATCATTCATCACCCTGACATTCATCACCCTGACATTCATCACCCTGAAATCATTCATCACCCTGACATTCATCACCATGACATCATTCATCATCCTGACATTCATCACCATGACATTCATCACCCTGACATTCATCACCCTGACATTCATCACCCTGACATTCATCACCCTGACATTCATCACCCTGACATCATTCATCACCCTGACATTCATCACCATGACATCATTCATCACCCTGACATTCATCACCCTGACATTCATCACCATGACATCATTCATCACCCTGACATTCATCACCCTGACATTCATCACCCTGACATTCATCACCATGACATCATTCATCACCCTGACATTCATCACCATGACATCATTCATCACCCTGACATTCATCACCATGACATTCATCACCCTGACATTCATCACCCTGACATTCATCACCCTGACATTCATCACCATGACATTCATCACCCTGACATTCATCACCCTGACATTCATCACCCTGACATTCATCACCCTGACATTCATCACCATGACATTCATCACCCTGACATTCATCACCCTGACATTCATCACCCTGACATTCATCACCCTGACATTCATCACCATGACATCATTCATCACCCTGACATTCATCACCCTGACATTCATCACCATGACATCATTCATCACCCTGACATTCATCACCATGACATTCATCACCCTGACATTCATCACCATGACATTCATCACCCTGACATTCATCACCCTGACATTCATCACCCTGACATTCATCACCCTGACATTCATCACCCTGACATCATTCATCACCCTGACATTCATCACCATGACATCATTCATCACCCTGACATTCATCACCATGACATTCATCACCCTGACATTCATCACCCTGACATTCATCACCCTGACATTCATCACCTTGACATTCATCACCCTGACATTCATCACCCTTACATTCATCACCCTGACATTCATCACCCTGACATTCATCACCCTGACATTCATCACCCTGACATCATTCATCACCCTGACATTCATCACCATGACATCATTCATCACCCTGACATTCATCACCCTGACATTCATCACCATGACATCATTCATCACCCTGACATTCATCACCCTGACATTCATCACCATGACATTCATCACCCTGACATTCATCACCATGACATCATTCATCACCCTGACATTCATCACCCTGACATTCATCACCCTGACATTCATCACCCTGACATTCATCACCCTGACATTCATCACCATGACATTCATCACCCTGACATTCATCACCCTGACATTCATCACCCTGACATTCATCACCCTGACATTCATCACCATGACATCATTCATCACCCTGACATTCATCACCCTGACATTCATCACCCTGACATTCATCACCATGACATCATTCATCACCCTGACATTCATCACCTTGACATTCATCACCCTGACATTCATCACCCTGACATTCATCACCATGACATCATTCATCACCCTGACATTCATCACCGTGACATCATTCATCACCCTGACATTCATCACCATGACATTCATCACCCTGACATTCATCACCCTGACATTCATCACCCTGACATTCATCACCCTGACATTCATCACCCTGACATCATTCATCACCCTGACATTCATCACCATGACATCATTCATCACCCTGACATTCATCACCCTGACATTCATCACCATGACATCATTCATCACCCTGACATTCATCACCCTGACATTCATCACCCTGACATTCATCACCATGACATCATTCATCACCCTGACATTCATCACCATGACATCATTCATCACCCTGACATTCATCACCATGACATTCATCACCCTGACATTCATCACCCTGACATTCATCACCATGACATTCATCACCCTGACATTCATCACCCTGACATTCATCACCCTGACATTCATCACCCTGACATTCATCACCATGACATCATTCATCACCCTGACATTCATCACCCTGACATTCATCACCATGACATCATTCATCACCCTGACATTCATCACCCTGACATTCATCACCCTGACATTCATCACCCTGACATTCATCACCATGACATCATTCATCACCCTGACATTCATCACCATGACATCATTCATCACCCTGACATTCATCACCATGACATTCATCACCCTGACATTCATCACCCTGACATTCATCACCCTGACATTCATCACCCTGACATTCATCACCCTGACATTCATCACCCTGACATCATTCATCACCCTGACATTCATCACCATGACATCATTCATCACCCTGACATTCATCACCCTGACATTCATCACCATGACATCATTCATCACCATGACATTCATCACCCTGACATTCATCACCCTGACATTCATCACCCTGACATCATTCATCACCCTGACATTCATCACCATGACATCATTCATCACCCTGACATTCATCACCATGACATCATTCATCACCATGACATTCATCACCCTGACATTCATCACCCTGACATTCATCACCATGACATTCATCACCCTGACATTCATCACCCTGACATTCATCACCCTGACATTCATCACCCTGACATTCATCACCCTGACATTCATCACCATGACATTCATCACCCTGACATTCATCACCCTGACATTCATCACCCTGACATTCATCACCCTGACATTCATCACCCTGACATTCATCACCATGACATTCATCACCCTGACATTCATCACCCTGACATTCATCACCCTGACATTCATCACCCTGACATTCATCACCATGACATCATTCATCACCCTGACATTCATCACCATGACATCATTCATCACCCTGACATTCATCACCATGACATTCATCACCCTGACATTCATCACCCTGACATTCATCACCATGACATCATTCATCACCCTGACATTCATCACCCTGACATTCATCACCCTGACATTCATCACCCTGACATTCATCACCCTGACATCATTCATCACCCTGACATTCATCACCATGACATCATTCATCACCCTGACATTCATCACCATGACATCATTCATCACCCTGACATTCATCACCCTGACATTCATCACCATGACATCATTCATCACCCTGACATTCATCACCATGACATCATTCATCACCCTGACATTCATCACCCTGACATTCATCACCCTGACATTCATCACCATGACATCATTCATCACCATGACATTCATCACCCTGACATTCATCACCCTGACATTCATCACCATGACATTCATCACCCTGACATTCATCACCCTGACATTCATCACCCTGACATTCATCACCCTGACATTCATCACCCTGACATTCATCACCCTGACATTCATCACCATGACATCATTCATCACCATGACATTCATCACCCTGACATTCATCACCCTGACATTCATCACCCTGACATTCATCACCCTGACATTCATCACCCTGACATTCATCACCATGACATTCATCACCATGACATTCATCACCATGACATTCATCACCCTGACATTCATCACCCTGACATTCATCACCCTGACATTCATCACCCTGACATTCATCACCCTGACATTCATCACCCTGACATTCATCACCCTGACATTCATCACCCTGACATTCATCACCCTGACATCATTCATCACCATGACATTCATCACCCTGACATTCATCACCATGACATTCATCACCCTGACATTCATCACCATGACATTCATCACCCTGACATTCATCACCCTGACATTCATCACCCTGACATTCATCACCCTGACATTCATCACCCTGACATTCATCACCCTGACATCATTCATCACCCTGACATTCATCACCATGACATTCATCACCCTGACATTCATCACCCTGACATTCATCACCATGACATTCATCACCCTGACATTCATCACCATGACATTCATCACCATGACATTCATCACCCTGACATTCATCACCATGACATTCATCACCCTGACATTCATCACCATGACATTCATCACCCTGACATTCATCACCATGACATTCATCACCTCATTCATCACCCTGACATTCATCACCATGACATTCATCACCCTGACATTCATCACCCTGACATTCATCACCATGACATTCATCACCCTGACATTCATCACCATGACATCATCACCATGACATTCATCACCATGACATTCATTCATCCCTGACATTCATCACCATGACATTCATCACCCTGACATTCATCACCATGACATTCATGACATCACCTGACATCATCACCATGACATTCATCACCATGACATTCATCACCATGACATTCATCACCCTGACATTCATCACCATGACATTCATCACCCTGACATTCATCACCCTGACATTCATCACCATCATGACATTCATCACCATGACATTCATCACCATGACATTCATCACCCTGACATTGACATCATCATCATTCATCATGACATCATTCATCACCCTGACATTCATGACATTCATCACCCTGACATTCATCACCCTGACATTCATCACCATGACATTCATCATTGACATTCATCACCATCACCCTGACATTCATTGACCTGACATTCATCACCCTGACATTCATCACCCTGACATTCATCACCCTGACATTCATCACCCTGACATTCATCACCCTGACATTCATCACCCTCATTCATCACCCTGACATTCATCACTGACATTCATCACCCTGACATTCATCACCATCATCACCCTGACATTCATCACCATGTCATTCATCACCATGACATTCATCACCCTGACATTCATCACCCTGACATTCATCACCCTGACATTCATCACCCTGACATTCATCACCATGACATTCATCACCCTGACATCACCATGACATTCACCCATGACATTCATCACCCTGACATTCATCACCATGACATTCATCACCATGACATTCCACCCTGACATCATTCATCACCCTGACATTCATCACCATGACATTCATCACCCTGACATTCATCACCCTGACATTCATCACCATGACATTCATCACCCTGACATCACCATCATCATCACCTGACATTCATCACCCTGACATTCATCACCCTTCATCACCCTGACATTCATCCATTCATCTGACAGTCATCACCCTGACATTCATCACCCTGACATTCATCACCCTGACATTCATCACCCTGACATTCATCACCCTGACATTCATCACCCTGACATTCATCACCCTGACATTCATCACCCTGACATTCATCACCCTGACATCATTCATCACCCTGACATTCATCACCATGACATTCATCACCCTGACATTCATCACCCTGACATTCATCACCCTGACATCATTCATCACCCTGACATTCATCACCATGACATTCATCACCCTGACATTCATCACCCTGACATTCATCACCCTGACATTCATCACCCTGACATCATTCATCACCATGACATTCATCACCCTGACATTCATCACCATGACATTCATCACCCTGACATTCATCACCATGACATTCATCACCCTGACATTCATCACCCTGACATTCATCACCCTGACATTCATCACCCTGACATTCATCACCCTGACATTCATCACCCTGACATCATTCATCACCATGACATTCATCACCCTGACATTCATCACCATGACATTCATCACCCTGACATTCATCACCATGACATTCATCACCCTGACATTCATCACCCTGACATTCATCACCCTGACATTCATCACCCTGACATTCATCACCCTGACATTCATCACCCTGACATCATTCATCACCATGACATTCATCACCCTGACATTCATCACCCTGACATCATTCATCACCATGACATTCATCACCCTGACATTCATCACCATGACATTCATCACCCTGACATTCATCACCATGACATTCATCACCCTGACATTCATCACCCTGACATTCATCACCCTGACATTCATCACCCTGACATTCATCACCCTGACATTCATCACCCTGACATCATTCATCACCATGACATTCATCACCATGACATTCTACTCTCAGTTCTTTCTCTAAATCAACAGCAACTTCATTGTGTCTGCAGATGTTATCAAGAATTAGCTTCACTCCCTACAACACCAGCTACTGTTTATCAGCTACTGTTTATCAGCTACTGTTTATCAGCTACTGTTTATCAGCTACTGTTTATCAGCTACTGTTTATCAGCTGTTTATCAGCTACTGTTTATCAGCTACTGTTTATCAGCTACTGTTTATCAGCTACTGTTTATCAGCTACTGTTTATCAGCTGTTTATCAGCTACTGTTTATCAGCTACTGTTTATAAGTTCCTGTTGTTTACAAAATCTTGGTAAAAGTATATACACCGAGGTGAGTATCTCAGTGTATATATGCTGAGATATTTATCTTTCAGCTGTGTATAATATATATGTCGTGCCGAATAGGTAAAACTGGTCAATTAACAAGAACTCATTTAAAATTAAGTTCTTTCTAAAATTTTCTCTTATACATTTAGAGATATATTTTTTCATTTATGTTAATGTAAAAATTAATAATTTTGTACCAAAAGAACCTTAGAAAACTTACCTAACCTTATCTTAACAAGAGCAACTTAATTTAACCTAATCCAACTAAATATATTTTAGATAAGTTTACAATAATTTAAACAAATACAATTAAATACATTTTTTCGTTAGGTTCAGAATAATTTTTGAAAAATTATTGCATACGCAATTTTAGCTTACCTTATTCGGCAAGAAGAGCGTTGCTATTTAAGCCAAAATCGCAAGTTTTACCTATCAGGCACGACATTATATATATATATATACATATATATATATATATATATATATATATATATATATATATATATATATATATATATATATATATATATATATATATACATACACATACATGTATATATATATATATAAATCTATATATATATATATATATATATATACATGTATATATATATATATATATATATATATACATACATGTATATATATATATATACATGTATATATATATATATATATATATATATATACATGTATATATATATATATATATATATATATATATATATATATATATATATACACACATTGCAAAAGGTGTCTGTGTATATACACACTCAGACTATTATACTAGTATACACATAAATCCCCATTCAAGGAACCATTATCCCATTTAATTCAGGTACACAGGTGAACTGCAACCTTAACACCCATCCCGTAACAGCTGCAACCAGCCCGGTTGGTCCGGGTCCGGGACCAGTCCACAGCCTCCCCTCGCTTCCACCCGTGGGCTGGTCTAGGAGCTGGCAGCGGGAGGGAAGATGCTTCCCTGGGACTCACCTGGTGGTCTGGGCAGGTGGGATGGCGCGCCATCTGTGAGGTGAAGGGCTTGCGGGATGCCAACACGTCTCCTCTAGTGCCCATCCTCCGCTCCAACGCCCTGGAAGACACACACTTCAATGACCTTAAGTTTACCCTCAAATAAAAAACTAACACAATATTAATAAGGTCAAGTTTACCTTCAAGAACTTTATCACAACTCCCCATTTTTCTCCCACAAAGAAAGTTCCTCTGGCAATTCCCCCACCCATTTTTTTCACTCTTTAAATTCCCACTTACTTCCCGTGAACCCCATTTCTCTACCATGTACCCCATTTCCCCTCGCCATGAACCCTATTTCCCTTCCCATAGACCCCATTTCCCTCCCATGAAACCCATTTACCTCCCCAAGAATCCCATTTCCCTCCCATGAACCATGTTTCCCTCTCATTAACCCCATTTCCTGACACGCCCCTGTTTCCCCGCCTTCCACAACCCATTATTCCCTCCCATGAGTTACAACCTCGTCTCCCTCATACATCCCTCATCACTCTGGGACTATATATGTTAATATAAACGGGTTAAATTATTATTAATAGTATTACCATTACGGGTCAGTTTACTCTCGTTTTCTTTTTTGAGAGAGAAAATAGTGTGATAAGTCGTGTTCAAGGGGTAGACTCGACTATTATTTTTATTATTGGTGTAGATTCAACTATTATTTTATTATTGGTGTAGACGCAGCCATTATTTTTATTATTAAGGGGTATATACCTTTGATAGCTTTGAAGAGCTTCGAGAGCTTCTCTACTCTGTGAGCCCGGCCATGGGTCAGGCTCGTCTGGTGTTTGCCTGGTCAACCAGGCTGTTGCTGCTGGAGGCCCGCTGCCCCCACATATCCATCACAGCCTGGTTGATCTGGCATCTGGTGAAGATACTTGCTCATTTTCCTCTTGAAGGCTTCTACATTTGTTCCAGCCGTGTTTCTGATATCTTCTGGTAAGATGTTGAATAGTCTGGGACCCTGGATGTTGATACAGTGTTCCCCTGTTGTCCCCACCGCACCCCTGCTTCTCAATGGGCTTATTTAACACTTCCTCCCATATCTCTCACTCCAGCATGTTATGGCAGTGTGCAGATTTGGGACTAGACCCTCGAGTAATTTCCATGTATATGTTATCATGCATCTCTCTCTCTGCTCCAGTGAGTACATGTTCAAGACTTGCAGGCGTTCCCAGTAGTTTAGGTGCTTTACAGGCTCAATGTCAGCAGTAAACGATCTCTGTGTTTGTTCCAGCTCCGATATTTCTCCTGCTTTGGACGGGGTCCTCAGCACTGAGCAATATTCTAAGTGAGGGAGCACTAGTAATTTGAAGAGTGTCACCATCGGCATTGTTTCCCTTGTTTTGAAAGTTCTCAATACCCACCCAGTCATCTTCCTTGCTGTCGTGATCTTTGTCTTGTTATGGTCTTTAAAAGAAAGGTCCGCTGACATAATTATTCCCAGGTCTTTTACGTGTTACTTACGTTCTATTTGGTGACCCTCTTGAGTTTTGTATATAGTGTTCCTTTTAAGTTCTTCGTTCTTTCCATACCTAAGCAGCTGGAACTTAGTCACCACTGAACGTCATGTTGTTCTCCACTGCCCACTGGAAAACCCTGTTATTTTATTAAGGGACAGACACCACCATTATAATTAAGGGTAAACTCGCCTATTATTATTATTAAGGGTAAACTTGCAACCTATTATTATTATTATATTCAGTAGGAAGCGTAAGCTTTTTTTTAGGTATTGTTATACATAAATATACAAATACTACTTATTATTATTAAGGGTAAACTGCCTATTATTATTATTATTATTAAGGGCAACCTATTATTATTATATTCAGTAGGAAGCGTAAGCTTTTTTTTAGGTATTGTTATACATAAATATACAAATTTTAGTGATTTCAATTATACATAGCAACAAGTGTAAATTACCTCGGATAAGATATAATTTGTTACAATGATAACCTCTAACTTTTAAATGGGAGTAGGGGTAAGCCAGCGGAAGGCCTCGGTCAGATGACCAAAAGCTCCAGCTACGGGTATGTTGTTATGGCGTCAGGAAACACTTGTCCTGTTTCCTGATAAACATTATACCTACCCACCTAGGATAATAATATCTTACTATCTAACTGTTTAAGATTAAGACACATGTGGATTAAGTGGGTATCTTTATCTGTTGTTCCATCTGAACTGAAGCACTGCAGCAGGCCTACTGGCCCATGCTCGACAGGTTCAACTCACACCCATGTGTACTTCAGCGGCATCATGGCACCTTCGCTGAAGGATTTCATTTGTATACAATTGAATTTACTCTTTAGTAATCTGTTGGTTGAACAACTGTGTATCCACCAGTTTTCTGGGCTTGAGTGTCGGCGTCTGGCCTCCTCTTACGGAGCCCTACCTACCTGGAGGGTATTCTGGGGGTCAACGTCCCCGCGGCCCGGTCCATGACCAGGCCTCCCGGTGGATCAGTGCCTAATCAACCAGGCTGCTACTGCTGGCCGCATGCAGTCCAACATACGAACCACAGCCCAGCTGATCCGGCACTAAGTATCTGTCCAGCTGGTGGGAGGCTGTTGAACAGTCTTGGGTCCCGGACACTCATTGTGTTTTCTCTTAGTGTACTAATGGCGCCCCTAACTTCTTTGGCATTCGTAGGGAGTGATTTCTGTGCGCAGATCTGGGCCCAGTCCCTCTAGGACTGTGGGGGAAGCAAGTCTTCAAGTATGCATCACAACGCACGACCCATACATAGCTTTATGAATATGTATGACAGGCTTCACGAAACCACGAGTGTGAAGCCAGTAGCGGCTAGTCTGAGTAAAGGCCAGGAACTGTGACTCGACCCTTGCAACCACAAATAGGCGAGCGTTGCGCGCACGCACGCACGCACACACACCCACACATGAACTGTGACTCGACCCCTGCAACTATATGCAGGCGAATACACACACACACACACACACACACACAGAGACCCGACCCCTGTAACTATATACAGGTGAGTACACACACACACACACACAGTTATCTGTGACCCCTAAAACTAACAAGCAGCAGCAGCAACACTAACAGTAACAGGTAAAAAGACAGGCCAGTCTACAAGGCACTCAATGTTAAGGTAGAAATTGCAACAATCAATCACGAGCGGAAACTCGGCTATGTTGCACCGGAAAATTTTAATTGGAAAAAAAAAAAAGAATCAAAACTGAATTCCATGAGTGGAAATGATGGGGTGGATAGAATGACAGGATAGATAGATAGATAGATAGATAGATAGATAGATAGATAGATAGAGAGTGAGAGAGAGAGGGAGAGAGAGGGAGAGAGAGGGAGAGAGAGGGAGAGGGGGGAGGGGAGGTAGGTCAGGAAGGGTGACTAATTTAGAGCCAGCGCCACCTTAAAGGGAGACCTGAAACGACAAGATCAAATTTAACAGTACCTCTCCTGTTGACTGTTAACAGTACCCTCCTGTTTAAGAGTACCTCCCCTGTTAACAGTACCCCTTCTGTCAACAGTACACCTGTTGTCTGTTAACAGTACTCCTGTTGTCTATTAGCTGTACATATGTTGTCAAGAGTACCCATCCCGTTGTCAATAGTGCCCCTCCTGTTTTAAAAAGTACTCACGTTGTCAACAGCATACCCTCTCGTTCTCTTAATAGTTAACAGTACCCTCTCCCGTTGTCTATATTAATAGTAACACAATACCGCCTTAAGTTCTCTGTTGTCAAATCAACAGTGCCACCATATACTGTCACTGTTGACACAACAGTGCCACCATATACTGTCACTGTTGACACAACAGTGCCACCATATACTGTCACTGTTGACACAACAGTGCCACCATATACTGTCACTGTTGACACAACAGTGCCACCATATACTGTCACTGTTGACACAACAGTGCCACCATATACTGTCACTGTTGACACAACAGTGCCACCATATACTGTCACTGTTGACACAACAGTGCCACCATATACTGTCACTGTTGACACAACAGTGCCACCATATACTGTCACTGTTGACACAACAGTGCCACCATATACTGTCACTGTTGACACAATCAACAGTGCCACCATATACTGTCACTGTTGACACAATCAACAGTGCCACCATATACTGTCACTGTTGACACAACAGTGCCACCATATACTGTCACTGTTGACACAACAGTGCCACCATATACTGTCACTGTTGACACAACAGTGCCACCATATACTGTCACTGTTGACACAACAGTGCCACCATATACTGTCACTGTTGACACAACAGTGCCACCATATACTGTCACTGGTGACACAATCAACAGTGCCACCATATACTGTCACTGTTGACACAATCAACAGTGCCACCATATACTGTCACTGTTGACACAATCAACAGTGCCACCATATACTGTCACTGTTGACACAATCAACAGTGCCACCATATACTGTCACTGTTGACACAATCAACAGTGCCACCATATACTGTCACTGTTGACACAATCAACAGTGCCACCATATACTGTCACTGTTGACACAACAGTGCCACCATATACTGTCATTGTTGACACACTCAACAGTGCCACCAAATACCGTCAATGTTGACATAACAGTGCCACCATATACTGTCATTGTTGACACAACAGTGCCAACATATATTGTCACTGCTGACGCAATCAACATTGCCACCATATACTTTCACTGCTGACACAATCAACAGTGCCACCATATACTGTCATTGTTGACACAACAGTGCCACCATATACTGTCACTGTTGACAGTGCCACCATATACTGTCACTTGATACAACAGTGCTACCATATACTGTCATTGTTGACACAATCAACAGTGCCACCATATACTGTTACTGTTGACACAATCAACAGTGCCACCATATACTGTCACTGTTGACACAACAGTGCCACCACATGTCACTGCTGACACAACAGTGCTACCATATACTGTCAATGTTGACAATCAACAGTGCCACCATATACTGTCACTGCTGACACAACAGTGCCACTATATACTGCCACTGTTGACAAGAGTGCCACCTGGCACTGTCCTAAATTTTTACTTAGGAATTTGTCTAGTCCCCCCTTTGAAGACAGCTAGGGGTCTGTTGGTAATCCTTCTCTTATGCATGAAGGGAGGGTGTTGAAGAGTCGTGGTCCTTGTACACTTTCAGTGAACAAGGTCGTCAATGGAATTAAGTCACTCTTGACATTTTTGGGGTTATCCTGGGTAATTTACTGGTACTGTACTATGCAATACAATAACAGACTGTCTTAAGTGTGCAGAACAAGCCAGATGGAGTTGGATATTTCTAGATCTTTCGCACCCTCGCACGTCGTCAGGAGCTATGCCATGTTGCAAGACAGCAACAAATAGGAGGCCCATGTCACTGTGCCATGGGCTGTCACTGATACCTTCTGCCTTGCCTAAGAGAATTTTCCCTCCTATCTGTTGCTGTCTTGCAACACTGCATAGCTCCTGACGACGCACGTGGTTGCGAAAGATCTAGAGCTGAAGATATCCATCCCCATGTGGCTTGTTCTGCATATGTTACTATGTATGATAATTTGTGTAATTATGTGTACCTGTACCTAAATATGTTACTATGTATGATAATTTGTGTAATTATGTGTACCTGTACCTAAATACGTTACTATGTATGATAATTTGTGTAATTATGTGTACCTGTACCTAAATATGTTACTATGTATGATAATTTGTGTAATTATGTGTACCTGTACCTAAATAAACTTTCTCAACAGTCTCATGAAGATATTTACAACCGTCTAGCTTAGGCCAGTAGGCGACTTGGACCTGACTAGCTTAGGCCAGTAGGTGACCTGGACCTGACTAGCTTAGGCCAGTAGGTGACTTGGACCTGACTAGCTTAGGCCAGTAGGTGACCTGGACCTGACTAGCTTAGGCCAGTAGGTGACCTGGACCTGCCTAGCTTAGGCCAGTAGGCGACTTGGACCTGACTAGCTTAGGCCAGTAGGTGACCTGGACCTGACTAGCTTAGGCCAGTAGGTGACTTGGACCTGACTAGCTTAGGCCAGTAGGTGACCTGGACCTGACTAGCTTAGGCCAGTAGGTGACCTGGACCTGACTAGCTTAGGCCAGTAGGTGACCTGGACCTGACTAGCTTAGGCCAGTAGGTGACCTGGACCTGACTAGCTTAGGCCAGTAGGTGACCTGGCCCTGACTAGCTTAGGCCAGTAGGTGACTTGGACCTGGCTAGCTTAGGCCAGTAGGTGACCTGGACCTGACTAGCTTAGGCCAGTAGGTGACCTGGACCTGACTAGCTTAGGCCAGTAGGTGACCTGGACCTGACTAGCTTAGGCCAGTAGGTGACTTGGACCTGACTAGCTTAGGCCAGTAGGTGACTTGGACCTGACTAGCTTAGGCCAGTAGGTGACTTGGACCTGACTAGCTTAGGCCAGTTAGGTGACCTGGACCTGACTAGCTTAGGCCAGTAGGTGACCTGGACCTGACTAGCTTAGGCAAGTAGGTGACCTGGACCTGACTAGCTTAGGCCAGTAGGTGACTTGGACCTGACTAGCTTAGGCCAGTAGGTGACCTGAACCTGACTAGCTTAGGCCAGTAGGTGACCTGGACCTGACTAGCTTAGGCCAGTAGGTGACTTGGACCTGACTAGCTTAGGCCAGTAGATGACTTAGACCTGACTAGCTTAGGCCAGTAGATGACTTGGACCCGACTAGCTTGGACTTGCCTAGCACGGGCCAGTAGGCCTGCTGCAGTGCTCCTCCATTCTTATGTAAGACTGGGTTGTCGTGTGTAGTGGTTTCAGTGCGCAGGTTTGGGATCAATTCCTCCAGGATCTTCCAGGTGTAGATAATGAAGAGAAGGTGAAGGGAACCGTGAAGGGGGATGGGGAGAGGTGAGAGGGAGGTGGAGGATAGGGAAGGGGAAAGACATAAGTCTTGTGTTACAATAAACTGGTTTGGTGTCGTGGTCGAGGGAGGTCCCTGGACCATGATGGTCACGGAAGCTGACAGCAACGCCAGGCAGAGAGAAAGGGAGGAAAAGCAAGAATGGGAGGAAAGGAGGAAGTAGGGAAGAGAGAGAGAGAGAGAGAGAGAGAGAGAGAGAGAGAGAGAGAGAGAGAGAGAGAGAGAGAGAGAGAGAGACAAAAAAAAGTTTGAAAGAGAATGGCGGTAAATACGTAGCAGTCTGTGTTCCATTACCCTGATTGGTCTTGAAACACCATACAAGAGTGTGTGTGTGTTGCAGGGAGCTGATGGACTGGCACTGTTGGAGGGACCTGATGGATTGGCACTGTTGGAGGGAGCTGATGGATTGGCACTGTTGGAGGGAGCTGATGGATTGGCACTGTTAGAGAGAGCTGATGGATTGGCACTGTTGGAGGGACCTGATGGATTAGCACTGTTGAAGGGACATGATGGATTGGCACTGTTGGAGGGACCTGATAGACTGGCCCTGGAGGGAGCTGATGGATTGACACTGTTGGAGAGAGCTGATGGATTGACACTGTTGGAGGGAGCTGATGGACTGACACTTGGAGGGAGCTAATGGATTGACACTGTTGGAGGGAGCTGATGGACTGAGTGTTGGAGGGAGCTGACGGACTGACACTGTTGGAAGGTGGTGATGGGTTGACACTGTTGGAGGGAGCTGATGGACTGACACTCTTGGAGGGAGCTGATGGACTGACACTGTTGGAGGGAGCTGACGGACTGACACTGTTGGAGAGAGCTGATGGACTGACACTGTCGGAGGGAGCTGATGATTTGACACTCTTGGAGGGAGCTGATGGACTGACACTCTTGGAGGGAGCTGATGGACTGACACTCTTGGAGGGAGCTGATGGACTGACACTGTTGGAGGGAGCTGATGGACTGACACTGTTGGAGGGAGCTGATGGATTGACACTGTTGGAGGGAGCTGATGGATTGACACTGTTGGAAGGAGCTGATGGATTGACACTGTTGGAGGGAGCTGATGGATTGACACTGTTGGAGGGAGCTGATGGACTACCTTGGAGGGAGGTTATTCCGGGGATCAGGAGCGACCCCCGCGGACACCCGGTCCATGACCAGGCCTCCCGATTCCGGGGATCAGGGCCTGATCAACTGATCAACCAGGCTGTTACTGCTGGCCGCATGCAGTCCAACGTACGAGCCACAGCCCGGCTGATCCGGCACTGACTTTAGGTATCTGTCCAGCTCTCTCTTGAAGGCAGCCAGGGGTTTATTGGCAATTCCCCTAATGCTTGATGGGAGGCTGTTAAACAGTTTTGGCCCCCGGACACTTATGGTGTTTTCCCTTAGTGTACCAATGGCGCCCCTACTTTTTATTGGGGGCATTTTGCATCGCCTGCCCAGTCTTTTACTTTCGTAGGGAGTGATTTCTGTGTGCAGATTTGGGACCATTCCTTCCAAGATTTTCCAAGTGTAGATTATGATATATCTCTCCCTCCTGCGTTCCAACGAGTACAAGTCAAGTGCTTCCAAGCGTTCCCAGTAGTTAAGGTGCTTGACAGAACTTATACGTGCAGTAAAGGATCTCTGTACACTCTCTAGATCTGCGATTTCACCTGCTTTGAATGGAGATGTTAATGTACAGCAGTATTCCAGCCTAGAGAGAACAAGTGATTTGAAAAGGATCATCATGGGCTTGGCATCTCTCGTTCTGAAAGTTCTCATTATCCATCCTATCATTTTCTTTGCACGTGCGATCGTGGCACTGTTGTGATCCTTGAAAGTGAGATCCTCAGACATTACTACTCCCAGGTCCCTTACATTAGTTTTCCGCTCTATTGTATGGCCGGAGTCAGTAGTATACTCTGTTCTAGTTATTATCTCCTCCAGTTTTCCATAACGGAGTAGTTGGAATTTGTCCTCATTGAACATCATATTGTTTACCGTTGCCCATTGGAAAACTTTGTTTATATCTTCTTGGAGATTAACCGCGTCCTCAGCAGATGACAGCCTCATGCAGATCCTAGTATCATCCGCAAAGGATGATACGGTGCTGTGGTGTATATCTCTGTTTATGTCTGATATGAGGATAAGGAATAAGATGGGGGCGAGTACTGTGCCTTGTGGAACAGAGCTCTTCACTATGGCAGCCTCCGATTTAACTCTGTTGACCACTACTCTTTGTGTTCGATTTGTTAGGAAGTTGAAGATCCATCTCCCCACTTTCCCAGTTATTCCTTTAGCACGTATTTTATGGGCTATTACGCCATGATCGCATTTGTCAAATGCTTTTGCAAAGTCTGTGTATATTACATCTGCATTCTGATTTTCTTCCAGTGCATCCAAGGCCATGTCATAGTGATCCAGTAGTTGTGAGAGGCAGGAGCGACCTGCCCTGAACCCATGTTGCCCTGGATTGTGCAGATTTTGGGAATCCAGGTGATTTGCAATCCTGCTTCTTAGCACTCTTTCAAAGATTTTTATGATGTGGGACGTCAGAGCTATTGGTCTATAGTTCTTAGCTAATGCTTTGCTGCCACCTTTATGGAGTGGGGCTATATCCGTTGTTTTAAGTGACTGTGGAATTTCACCCATGTCCAAGCTCCTCCTCCATAGTGTACTTAGGGCACGCGAGAGGGGTTTCTTGCAGTTCTTAATGAAAACAGAGTTCCACGAGTCTGGGCCCGGGGCTGAGTGCATAGGCATGTTGTCAATGGCTTTTTCGAAATCTATCGGAGTTAGGGTAATGTCGGAAATCTGGCATACATTTATGGAGTTTTGAGGCTCATTCATGAAGAAATCATTTGGGTCGTCGATCCTCAGACCGATTAGTGGTTCACTAAACACAGAGTCGTACTGGGATTTCAATATTTCACTCATTTCCTTGTTGTCATCTGTGTAAGTCCCATCCTGTCTGAGTAAGGGCCCGATACTAGATGTGGTATTTGCCTTGTTTTTGGCATATGAAAAGAAATATTTTGAATTTCTTTCAATTTCACTAATAGCTTTAAGCTCCTCCTGCCTCTCCTGGTTCCTGTAAGAGTCATTTAGCTTAAGTTCGATAGTTTCCACTTCCCTGGTCAGTGCCTCCTTTCGTGTATCAGATGTTCTAGCACTCCTGAGGAGCTCAGTGACTCTTCGTCGTCTTCTGTAGAGGGAGCGTCTTTTTCTCTCCAGTTTACTCCTGCTCTTCTTCTTTCTTAGGGGAATATGCCTAGAACATGCTTCGGCTACCAGGAAGTTGATCCTTTCAAGGCACTGGTTTGGATCCATGTCATTTAAGACATCTTCCCAACATGTTTCGTTTAGGACATGGTTTACCTGGTCCCAGTTGATGTTCTTGTTGTTGAAGTTGTATTTTGTGAAGACACCTTCACAGGTACATGCATTCTGCTGATCAGGACCCCTATGCATGTACGTCTGGACTTCGATTAGGTTGTGATCGGAATTAGTTGTTTTTGATATTCTTATGTCTCTTATCAGGTCCTCATTATTTGTGAAGATAAGGTCAAGTGTGTTTTCTAGTCTTGTTGGCTCCACTATCTGCTGGCTTAAGGTGTGTTTTTCGCAGAGACTTAGTAGCTCATGTGTGTGTGACCTTTCATCTGCGCTACCTCCGGGGATTGTTTCAGCTATAACATTATTTGCTACATTCTTCCATTTTGTATGCCTTAGGTTGAAATCACCAAGCAGTAAGATGTTTGGGGATGGAGCTGGAAGGTTTTCCAAACAGTAATCAATTTTCAGTAGCTGTTCCTTGAACTGTTGTGAGGTTGCATCTGGTGGCTTGTATACAACCACAATGACTAGGTTTTGGTTCTCGATCTTTATTGATAGAACTTCAACTACCTCATTTGTGGTGTTCAGCAACTCCGTGCAGATAAGGGACTCTTTGACATACAGGCCAACCCCCCCTTGTTGCCTGTTTTTTCTGTCGCATCTAAAAAGGTTGTAACCACTTATCCATATTTCACTGTCAAAGTGATCTTTTGTGTGAGTCTCTGTGAAGGCTGCAAACATTGCATTAGACTCCTCTAGAAGTCCACTGATAAAAGGTATTTTGTTGTTGGTGGATGGCTTAAGGCCCTGTATATTAGCAAATATGAACGAGGTTGTATTCTGTGTTTGTTGGGGGGATTTTGTTATTGGCATCAGTAGTTGTAATTCTGGAGGGCCATGGGTGGCCACTGGCTGCACCTCCAGTCCAACAAGGCTCCAAGGTGGTGGACTATTTTTATTTCCTTCCATTTTCTTTTTTCGTTTCCTGCCACTAAAAAATCACCTGGAGTTGGGTTGTCGTAGCTACTATTGTTTGTCTTGTGGGGTCTGTGCCTCCTGGTCCCTTTTAGATGGTATGCAGGGCATTCGATGTTGTAACACTGCTTCTGGAGGACCGAGGAGTGGCACATTTTTGGGTGAAAGAAAGTACAGGAAGAAGAACGACACACTCCTTTAGACAGGAGGTCGCTACATTTTTTGGGATGGTCAAAGTTGCATGTCCCATTTTTTTCCCCTGTTATTCCATGCTTACAGATGCCCCAAGCATAATATTTGCACAAATTCACCTTTGGTTGAGAATTGTTGGGAGGTGTGTTGTCAATTTCTGCAGGTTCTGGGACTGCACTATAATCCTCAGTATCCAAGCCAGGGCCACCCCGTCCTGGATTCCATCTACTTTCCCCAGTAGAGGAAGGAGGAGGAGACTCCTCTCCAACATCTGTACTGTGGGCCACGGTCTTGTGCAATGATGGTTGTATATTTACGGTTTTAGATGGTTGTATATTTACTGTTTTTGTGGTGGTTTTGGTAGTGTCCCTAGGAGAGTCTGGGCTGGCAGTAAGGCTGGGGCTGGGGCTGGCAGTAAGGCTGGGGGCTGGGGCTGGGTCTGGGGGCTGGGGCTGGGTCTGGGTCAGCGGCTGGGCCTGGGCCAGCACCAGCACTGTGGGTATTAGTGCTATGGCTGGGGGAGCCTGGGCCAGCACCAGCACTGTGGGTATTAGTGCTATGACTGGGGGAGCCTGGGCCAGCACCAGCACTGTGGGTATTAGTGCTATGACTGGGGGAGCCTGGGCCAGCACCAGCACTGTGGGTATTAGTGCTATGACTGGGGGATGGGTCTGGCTTAGCACCATGTGGGTGACTAGATAGTTTCGAGTCATCTTTTGTGGTATGGACATTCTGCATTTTTTGATACACTATCTCTTGCTCCCATGTTTTATATATTTTTGGTAGACTATCCAAGAGGTCATCCTTGTTTTCTTGATTATTTTTATCATTTATTAATCTCCTTAGTACCTTTCTGATACCTGCCCAAAGTTCTACATCTTTATTGCACAACCAGAAGCACCTTGATAGTTCGAGGTCATTTTTTGAGGCTGTATTTAGTCTAGTACAAGAGATATGGTGTTTGGAAGAGCATAGGTTGCATGTGATTCTGGATTTCCTTCCAAGGATTTTTTTACATGTCCCACAGATATGCTGTGCTGACATCCTGTCTGTATCCTACTACACTCTGTATGCCATGGAAGAAAACTGATTTCCACTTGACCTTTCTCTTGCTGGTGCCAGTAATATGCAAGATGTATTTATACGAACCAAGTTTGCAGTATGTGGGTGGTGGTGTAGGGTGGGTGGTGGGTGCAGGGTGGGTGTGAGCCGGCCAGGACTTGCCCACACTGCCACACTTCACTATTATTTTTTTATTACTATTATTATTATTACTATTATTATTATTATTATTATTATTATTATTATTATTATTATTATTATTTAAATTCCTTTTATGTAGTGCTGTACACTGTTTATCTCAAGGATATACACTGTATTCTTTCAAATTACACTTTTCACTGCGCTATACTGGGATCATTGTTTTATGTTTACACAGCAGCTAGGCCTACGCTAGCTTCCCCCTACACTTCTAAGGAAAAGATTATTTCCTGTTTAGTAGAGGTAACGGTTGTATGCTCAATTGCTGATGGATTGACACTGTTGGAGGGAGCTGATGGATTGACACTGTTGGAGGGTGCTGATGGACTGACACTGTTGGAGGGAGCTGATGGACTGACACTGTTGGTACTCATTTTACCTTACCCACATATGGGTACTCAGTACTCACGTCACCCACCTCTCAGTACTCACCCACATCTCAGTACTCACCCACATCACAGTACTCACCCACGCCTCAGTACTCACCCACATCTCAGTACTCACCCACATCTCAGTACTCACCCACATCTCAGTACTCACCCACATCTCAGTACTCACCCACATCTCAATACTCACCCACATCTCAATACTCACCCACATCTCAATACTCACCCACATCTCAGTACTCACCCACATCTCAGTACTCACCCACATCTCAGTACTCACCCACATCTCAGTACTCACCCACATCTCAGTACTCACCCACATCTCAGTACTCACCCACATCTCAGTACTCACCCACATCTCAGTACTCACCCACATCACAGTACTCGCCCACGTCTCAGTACTCACCCACGTCTCAGTACCCACCCACGTCTCAGTACCCACCCACGTCTCAGTACCCACCCACATCTCAGTAGTCACCCACATCTGTAGACAGCCTGTACTGTCTGCACAGACAGCCCATGCTGTCTGCCAGCTTAGTTCATATTTCGCGCCATGCTGGTGCTGCCACCTATAGGCGTTGCTACTTCAGCCTGCCTGCCCTTGCCTCACTCTCACTCACACAGCGGCCTAGCAGGAAGATACAAGGCCTACTCCTAAGCTCTCTCTCGTGGGTTGACCCTGCCCGGGCCATGGGCACAACACACAAGCCTGTGTACCCACCACGACTTAACAATAAAGTAAGAAGCCTCTGAAGACTCGTATCATTTCACACCCCGCTTTCAGTTCACCAAACAAACTTGTTATAAATGGTAGCAGCAGTTGTTTGCCCGGAGAGAGGAAGGAAGAGGTATGAAGTCATCTTCACTTCACCCTATACAAGAAGGATCCGTCTCTTAACGAGTTATCCTGACGTCGTGTCTGCACGTTTGAGCATCCAGACACAGGTACAAGCAGGATCCAGCCAAAATTCACCAAATTTCTTTGAGAATTGTAAGTGGCGTCCCAGTGACCCCACGCTACAGCGTCCCACACTGTTTCCCAAGTCACGTGTTTAGGGTCACTTGTATGTTGCTGTTGTTGTTCAGCTCAGCACAGCTGTTTCAGCAAGCCAGAGGTGAGTTTTGTGGCGATTTCTGCGTCCAGTGTGAGTTCTCCACGTGTTTGTGGGAGGAGGAAGTGGCCGTTCCTCACCTTGCCCATGCTCGCCCTACTCACGCTCACTCGTCTGCCATACACTCACCACTGCCCACTCCCTCTGCTGTGTTTTCTACTGTTTTTCGTGTGAATTCATTGCCAGAGCTGTGTATCCGAGTGCCCGAGGCCACTCGAAGCTACGTAGATCAGCATGCCATGTAGATCACGACACCACGTGGGTGTGGGCGATGTCACGTGCATCCACAAGCCACGTGAGTTACCAGATGTCCCAGGCCACATGCTGTGGTCTGCTGCCCGCATCACATTGACGTCACCGACGCTGCTGCCCGACTTCATGACGTCACGATGTCTGTTGACGTCACCTCACGATGTCTGCCTGATGTCACCTCAAGATGTCTGCACATCTCAGTACTCACCCACATCACAATACTCACCCACATCTCAGTACTCACCCAAATCTCAATACTCACCCACATCTCAGTACTCACCCACATCTCAGTACTCACCCACATCTCAATACTCACCCACATGTCAATACTCACCCACATGTCAATACTCACCCACATCACAATACTCACCCACATCTCAGTACTCACCCACATCTCAGTACTCACCCACATCTCAGTACTCACCCACATCTCAGTACTCACCCACATCTCAGTACTCACCCACATCTCAGTACTCGCCCACATCTCAGTACTCACCCACATTTAAGTACTCACCCACATTTCAGTACTCACCCACGTCTCAGTACTCACCCATGTCTCAGTACTCACCCACATCTCAGTACTCACCCACATCTCAATACTCACCCACATCTCAGTACTCACCCACATCTCAATACTCACCCACATCTCAGTACTCACCCACATCTCAATACTCACCCACATCTCAATACTCACCCACATCTCAATACTCACCCACATCTCAGTACTCACCCACACCACAATACCCACCCACATCTCAGTACTCACCCACATATCAGTACTCACCCACATCTCAGTACTCACCCACATCTCAGTACTCACCCAAATCTCAGTACTCACCCAAATCTCAGTACTCACCCACATCTCAGTACTCACCCACATCTCAGTACTCACCCACATCTCAATACTCACCCACATCTCAATACTCACCCACATCTCAATACTCACCCACATCTCAGTACTCACCCACATCTCAGTACTCACCCACATCACAATACTCACCCACATCTCAGTACTCACCCACATCTCAGTACTCACCCACATCTCAGTACTCACCCACATCTCAGTACTCACCCGCATCTCAGTCCTCACCCACGTCTCAATACTCACCCACATCTCAGTACTCACCCACGTCTCAGTACTCACCCACGTCTCAGTACTCACCCACGTCTCAGTACTCACCCACATCTCAGTAACTCACCCACGTCTCAGTACTCACCCGTCTCAGTACTCACCCACATCTCAGTACTCACCCACATCTCAGTATTCACCCACATCTCAGCACTCACCCACGTCTCAGTACTCACCCACGTCTCAGTACTCACCCACATCTCAGTACTCACCCACATCTCAGTACTCACCCACATCTCAGTACTCACCCACATCTCAGTACTCACCCACATCTCAGTACTCACCCACATCTCAGTACTCACCCACGTCTCAGTACTCACCCACGTCTCAGTACTCACCCACGTCTCAGTACTCACCCACATCTCAGTACTCACCCACATCTCAATACTCACCCACATCTCAGTACTCACCCACATCTCAATACTCACCCACATCTCAATACTTACCCACATCTCAATACTTACCCACATCTCAGTACTCACCCACGTCTCAGTACTCACCCACATCTCAATACTCACCCACATCTCAATACTCACCCACATCTCAGTACTCACCCACACCACAATACCCACCCACATCTCAGTACTCACCCACATATCAGTACTCACCCGCATCTCAGTACTCACCCACATCTCAGTACTCACCCACATCTCAGTACTCACCCACATCACAATACTCACCCACATGTCAGTACTCACCCACATGTCAGTACTCACCATCACAATACTCACCCACATCACAATACTCACCCACATCTCAGTACTCACCTACATCTCAGTACTCACCCGCATCTCAGTACTCACCCGCATCACAGTACTCACCCGCATCTCAGTACTCACCCACATCACAGTACTCACTCACATCTCAGTACTCACCCACATCACAGTACTCACTCACATCACAGTACTCACCCGCATCTCAGTACTCACCCGCATCTCAGTACTCACCCGCATCTCAGTACTCACCCGCATCTCAGTACTCACCCGCATCTCAGTACTCACCCGCATCTCAGTACTCACCCGCATCTCAGTACTCACCCACATCACAGTACTCACCCACATCACAGTACTCACTCACATCACAGTACTCACTCACATCACAGTACTCACTCACATCACAGTACTCACTCACATCACAGTACTCACTCACATCACAGTACTCACCCACATCACAGTACTCACCCACATCACAGTACTCACTCACATCACAGTACTCACAGTACTCACTCACATCACAGTACTCGCATCACAGTACTCACATCACAGTACTCACATCACAGTACTCACCCACATCACAGTACTCACTCACATCACAGTACTCACTCACATCACAGTACTCACCCACATCACAGTACTCACTCACATCACAGTACTCACTCACATCACAGTACTCACATCACAGTACTCACTCACATCACAGTACTCACATCACAGTACTCACTCACATCACAGTACTCACATCACAGTACTCACCCACATCACAGTACTCACCCGTACTCACTCACATCACAGTACTCACTCACATCACAGTACTCACATCACAGTACTCACTCACATCACAGTACTCACTCACATCACAGTACTCACCCACATCACAGTACTCACCCACATCACAGTACTCACATCACAGTACTCACTCACATCACAGTACTCACTCACATCACAGTACTCACCCACATCACAGTACTCACCCACATCACAGTACTCACTCACATCACAGTACTCACCCACATCACAGTACTCACTCACATCACAGTACTCACATCACAGTACTCACCCACATCACAATACTCACTCACATCACAGTACTCACTCACATCACAGTACTCACTCACATCACAGTATTCACCCACATCACAGTACTCACTCACATCACAGTACTCACTCACATCACAGTACTCACTCACATCTCAGTACTCACCCACATCACAGTACTCACTCACATCTCAGTACTCACCCACATCACAGTACTCACTCACATCACAGTACTCACTCACATCACAGTACTCACTCACATCACAGTACTCACTCACATCACAGTACTCACATCTCAGTACTCACCCACATCACAGTACTCACTCACATCACAGTACTCACTCACATCACAGTACTCACTCACATCACAGTACTCACTCACATCACAGTACTCACATCTCAGTACTCACCCACATCACAGTACTCACTCACATCACAGTACTCACTCACATCTCAGTACTCACTCACATCACAGTACTCACTCACATCTCAGTACTCACCCACATCACAGTACTCACTCACATCACAGTACTCACTCACATCACAGTACTCACTCACATCACAGTACTCACTCACATCACAGTACTCACATCTCAGTACTCACCCACATCACAGTACTCACTCACATCACAGTACTCACTCACATCACAGTACTCACTCACATCACAGTACTCACTCACATCACAGTACTCACTCACATCACAGTACTCACTCACATCTCAGTACTCACCCACATCACAGTACTCACTCACATCACAGTACTCACCTTGAGAACCTGGCGCCAGTCTTGAAGTTCGGAGTCACATCTTACACGACCTGGGGGAGACATCATCCAACTCTGAGTTATACATTGTATAATAACACTGAATCATTATAAGCAATGTTATCATCACTAATGATAATTAAGAACATATATAACATATATCACTTTCACAGTAGTCGATAATATTTATACCAGTGATATAACGCGTGTTATGCCAGTGATATAACGGGTGTTATACCAGTGATATAACGGGTGTTATATCAGTGATATAACGGGTGTTATATCAGTGATATAACGGGTGTTATACCAGTGACATAACGGGTGTTATACCAGTGACATAACGGGTGTTATACCAGTGATATAATGGGTGTTATACCAGTGATATAACGGGTGTTATACCAGTGATATAACGGGTGTTATACCAGTGATATAACGGGTGTTATACCAGTGATATAACGGGTGTTATACAAGTGATATAACGGGTGTTATAGCAGTGATATAACGGGTGTTATAGCAGTGATATAACGGGTGTTAAACCAGTGATATATCGGGTGTTATACCAGTGATATAACGGGTGTTATGCCAGTGATATAATGGGTGTTATACCAGTGATGTAACGGGTGTTATGCCAGTGATATATCGCGTTATACCGGTGATGTAACACGTGTTATACCGGTTATATAACACGTGTTATACCAGTGATATAACACGTGCTATACCAGTGATATAACGGGTATTATACCAGTGATATAACGGGTATTATACCAGTGATATAACACGTGTTATACCAGTGATATAACGTGTATTACCAGACTATTACTCGCCTAATACTTAGTACTTGTCTATTCTTTTATTATTCGCCTATTTTCTACAAATTTATCTCTACGTCCTTATTTTTCCCATTTTTCTTTTTGGCGTTATTCCCCCTCGTTACATTTTGTGTGTGTTTCTCTCTCTAGGTCTCTCTCTCTCTCTCTCTCTCTCTCTCTCTCTCTCTCTCTCTCGGTCTCGGTCTCTCTCTGTCTCAGTCTCTCTCTCTACATGTCTCTCAATCTCTACTGTTCCCTTTGTACCATGTCTTCTTCCCTCCATCTGGCTCAGGTTAATCAAGGTTCGCAGTGTTGACAATGAGAGAGGTGGCGGCGTTCGTCGATGCTGAGATTCTACTGGCAGGTGGAAACCAATTCTTGGCCTGCCATTGGTTCTTCCATAAATCGTATGCATGACGATGATTGGCTATCTCAGGGTCTGTTTAATCCCCTTCCCGGCCTTCGGCTGGCTCTTTCACAACATACACGACGTTGATTGGCTGTCTCTAGGTCCATGTAAGCTTATTCCCGCCCTCTCATTGGCTCTTTCACAAGTAACATGCACGACGCTGATTGGCTGTCTCTAGGTCCATGTAAGCTTATTCCCGCCCTCTCATTGGCTCCCTCACAAGTAACATGCACAACGCTGATTGGTTGTCTCCTGGGAGACAATTCTACTGGACCAGGCAACTTTAAACTACTAATTTTGTATCGATTGTTTCATTGTAACAACGCTTCCTTCCCATTGGCTAACGTAGAACAACGTGACGATGATTGGCAGATATCACTGCAAAAAATACTTAAAAACCTATAATTAAATTACATTTTTTAAATAAATCATGCTGTATATTAAAGTGAAAAAAAAATAATATAGAGAACTTCATGTCCGTCTCAGTCAACTAAGTTGATGATGTAAAGTAAAAGGACACAAGTGCAACTAATGTGACATTTATTGTGGCAACGTTTCGCTCTCCAGGAGCTTTATCAAGCCATTAGTTGCACTTGTGTCCTTTTACTTTACATATTGTCGGTAATTCTACCAACTTCATTACAATAAGTTGATGATAATGAAATACAATACCGATAAGTTGAAGATTAAGACACGTGTGCAACAGCTGGGTATCTTGATTGATGCAAAGTTGCTCTTACACAGATTTCTTCAAATACAAAGGAAGCAGTAGAAATTAAATAAAGATGATATAATCAGTCCATCAACCTTGGAGAGAGAGTATTTCAGGTGGCCAGTCCCTCAGCCTCCAGGCTGAGGGACTAGTATTGGTCTTAGATATGCAAGTCCATAAGTACGTCTTTAACAGACTATTTTACCTGACAGATTCGAGAAGTTGTCAGGACAACTTTAATATAGAAGACAGTCCGTCTTGCTGTACTGACGAACACAAAGATTTGACTAAATTACTGTGACTTTTCCATACTTTAATGACCGACATGACAACTCAGTGGATTTTAATCTGATAAAGTCAGAAAACTTATTAAACGTAAGCTTGGTGGCGTGGACGTGTGACAGGTCTGAAAACTTATCAAGCTTAAGTAAGCGTAAGCTTGGTGGCATGGACGTGTGACAGGTCTGAAAACTTATCAAGCTTAAGTAAGCGTAAGCTTGGTGGCATGGACGTGTGACAGGTCTGAAAACTTATCAAGCTTAAGTAAGCGTAAGCTTGGTGGCATGGACGTGTGACAGGTCTGAAAACTTATCAAGCTTAAGTAAGCGTAAGCTTGGTGCCATGGACGTGTGACAGAACGTCTGAAAACCTATCAAGCTTAGGTAAGCGTAAGCTTGGTGGCATGGACGTGTGACAGGTCTGAAAACTTATCAAGCTTAATTAAGTAAGCGTAAGCTTGGTGGCATGGACGTGTGACAGGTCTGAAAACTTATCAAGCTTAAGTAAGCGTAAGCTTGGTGGCATGGACGTGTGACAGGTCTGAAAACTTATCAAGCTTAAGTAAGCGTAAGCTTGGTGGCATGGACGTGTGACAGGTCTGAAAAATTATCAAGCTTAAGTAAGCGTAAGCTTGGTGGCATGGACGTGTGACAGGTCTGAAAACTTATCAAGCTTAAGTAAGCGTAAGCTTGGTGGCATGGACGTGTGACAGGTCTGAAAACTTATCAAGCTTAAGTAAGCGTAAGCTTGGTGGCATGGACGTGTGACAGGTCTGAAAAATTATCAAGCTTAAGTAAGCGTAAGCTTGGTGGCATGGACGTGTGACAGGTCTGAAAAATTATCAAGCTTAAGTAAGCGTAAGCTTGGTGGCATGGACGTGTGACAGGTCTGAAAAATTATCAAGCTTAAGTAAGCGTAAGCTTGGTGGCATGGACGTGTGACAGGTCTGAAAACTTATCAAGCTTAAGTAAGCGTAAGCTTGGTGGCATGGACGTGTGACAGGTCTGAAAACTTATCAAGCTTAAGTAAGCGTAAGCTTGGTGGCATGGACGTGTGACAGGTCTGAAAAATTATCAAGCTTAAGAAAGCGTAAGCTTGGTGGCATGGACGTGTGACAGGTCTGAAAACTTATCAAGCTTAAGTAAGCGTAAGCTTGGTGGCATGGACGTGTGACAGGTCTGAAAAATTATCAAGCTTAAGTAAGCGTAAGCTTGGTGGCATGGACGTGTGACAGGTCTGAAAAATTATCAAGCTTAAGAAAGCGTAAGCTTGGTGGCATGGACGTGTGACAGGTCTGAAAACTTATCAAGCTTAAGTAAGCGTAAGCTTGGTGGCATGGACGTATGACAGGTCTGAAAACTTATCAAGCTTAAGTAAGCGTAAGCTTGGTGCCATGGACGTGTGACAGAACGTCTGAAAACCTATCAAGCTTAGGTAAGCGTAAGCTTGGTGGCATGGACGTGTGACAGGTCTGAAAACTTATCAAGCTTAAGTAAGCGTAAGCTTGGTGGCATGGACGTGTGACAGGTCTGAAAACTTATCAAGCTTAAGTAAGCGTAAGCTTGGTGGCATGGACGTGTGACAGAACGTCTGAAAACTTATCAAGCTTAAGTAAGCGTAAGCTTGGTGCCATGGACGTGTGACAGAACGTCTGAAAACTTATCAAGCTTAAGTAAGCGTAAGCTTGGTGGCATGGACGTGACAGAACGTCTGAAAACTTATCAAGCTTAAGTAAGCGTAAGCTTGGTGGCATGGACGTGTGACAGAACGTCTGAAAACTTATCAAGCTTAAGTAAGCGTAAGCTTGGTGCCATGGACGTGTGACAGAACGTCTGAAAACTTATCAAGCTTAAGTAAGCGTAAGCTTGGTGCCATGGACGTGTGACAGAACGTCTGAAAACTTATCAAGCTTAAGTAAGCGTAAGCTTGGTGGCATGGACGTGACAGAACGTCTGAAAACTTGTTAAGCGTAAGTAAGCGTAAGCTTGGTGGCATGGACGTGTGACAGAACGTCTGAAAACTTATCATGTGTAAGTAAGCGTAAGCTTGGTGGCATGGACGTGTCCTCTAACCCCAAAATCTTTAGGAAGGTGTGATCGAGTACCGACCTTCCTATCCTTCAAAAGTCAGCCTTAACAGTGCCTGGGAGACCATGGTAATAAATGGTATAAAATACCGACACAATGGAAATATAAACACAAATGCAGTATAATGTGATCCTTTATTGACAACGTTTCACCCACACAGTGGGCTTTCTCAGGTAGATCCGTGTGTGACTTGAGAAAGCCCACTGTGTGGGTGAAACGTTGTCAATAAAGGATCACATTATACTGCATTTGTGTTTATATTTCCATCGCCTGGGAGACCAACAGAGCGCAGCAAGACCAAGGATAATGCTACGAAACACCAGTTCTGATGAACACAAACATATTTCAGCCCCTCTCCCCCCCCCCAAAAAAAAAAAAAACATACCACAGGCGGTTAGAGAATCGTAAAACTCCAGACCGACGCCTGGTATGGTTGGATTGCAATCGTGTCATTACGACTTCGCGAATCATATTTCAGTAAGATATACGTAAAAAGAAGAGTTCGTGGTGAACAGTCTCGTTCTGTGTGTGACCTGTTCATACGTGTGCATGAATCTTTCCGAAAATCTGCATAACTATAGACCAGTTTTTCTAGGGGGTTTGAGAGAGAAAGAGAGGGGTGTAGAGGGGAATAATGTTCAAAATGAGGGGTGAGAAGTGACCAAATGTTCAGTTAGTTGAATATTGAACATTCAAGTGATCATTTTGGCTTTCATATACGTAGTGTAAACCCCCCTTTTTTTACACTTTTAATCCAAGGAACTGGAGCTACCTCTCCCCTTCCGTGGATCAAACCTGATTGCCTACTATTCCCAGGCACTTCCACAATAACAATGATAGTACTACTAACATTATCATCAGCCGATTGGCTGATTCCTTAACGTGGCAATAACGACCATCAGTGATCTTAACGAGGTCACAACGACCTCCACCGATCGTAACGACCCTCGCTGATCTTCAGGTCAAAACGACAAGGCAGTTACAACCTTCAATCTTAACCAGGCAGTAACGACCTTCAATCTTTGTCAGGCAGTAACGACCTTCAATCTTTGCCAGGCAGTAACGACCTTCAATCTTTGCCAGGCAGTAATGACTTTCAATCTGAACGAGGCAGTAACGACCCTCATTAATTTTAACAAGGCAGTAACGACCCTCATTAATTTTAACAAGACAGTAACGACCTTCAGTTTGAACGAGGAAGTAACGACCTTCAGTTTGAACGAGGAAGTAACGACCTTCAATTATAACCAGGCAGTAACGACCTTCAATCTTAACCAGGCAGTAACCACCCTCATTAATTTTAACAAGGCAGTAACGACCTTCAGTCTGAACGAGGCAGTAACGACCTTCAATCATAACCAGGCAGTAACCACCCACAATCTTAACCAGGTAGTAACGAGCACTACTGATGTTAACCAGGTCGTAACTACCCCAATCGTAACGAGGTCGCAACTACCACCCCTGATCGTATCGAGGCTGTAACGAGGCAGTAACGACCACCAATGATCGTAACAAGGTCGTAACTAGCACTCCTGATGGTAACGAGGCAGTAACGACCAACACTGTTCTTAACGACACAATAACAAGACAATAACGAGGCTGGAAGATAACGAGAGACTCTTGATAAAAATAAATTCAGAAAAATACAAGTAAAGCGACAAATGTAACGAGCCTGCTGATTGGCCGCGTTCTCCCTGACCCGTGTGCTGATTGGTCGAGGGTTGACGTTTCGAGAATGCATTTAAAAACCCCACCTACTCGCCAGTGAACGCAACGTGCGTTCGTTTTCCATACGTAAATACTGTAGAGTTCTTCGTTATACTTCTGAGCGTTTTAAGTGGTTGGGGAAATCTAAGGGACTTTGCAACGAGGCTGGTGATTGGCTGGAGCAATCCACGACGGAACTTGTAACACCCTTGGTGACTGGACGAGTTCCTAGAGCTTTAAACAAGGCTAATCATTGGCCAGTATTACGGGAATTTGTAACGAGGCTGAGGATTGGCTGAGGCAGCACACGAGGGAGCTTGTAACACCCTTGGTGACTGGACGAGTCCCTGGAGCTTAAACAAGCCTAATCATTGGCCAGTACCACGGGAATTTGTAACGAAGATGGTGATTGGCTGGAGCACCCCACGAGGGAGCTTGTAACAACCTTGGTGACTGGCTGACGGACTCGTGAAAAGAAAAAAACACAGAAGAAAGAAGGTTATACATATGTTCCATTCTCGTCTCATTCTTATCAGCGAGATTCCAATTATTACCTCTCTTGCTTCTCCCCTCTCCTTGTGGCCCTTCTTCTCCCCTCTTCTCGCTCCTCTTTTCCCCTTTGTTTTTTCTCTCTCTCCTGGCTCCTCTTCCATCTCTTCCCAGCTCCTCTTCTTCCACCTCCTGGCTCTTCTCCCTGGCTTCTCCCCTTCCCTCTCTCTTCCTAGCTCCTCTCCTACCCCCTGGCTTCTCCCCTTCCCTCTCTCTTCCTAGCTCCTCTCCTTCTACCCCCTGGCTTCTCCCCTCTCCTGGCGTCTCTTGACGTCTCCGTCATTAGAATGAGAGAAGTATTCGAAAAGTTTAGCAAGTCAAAGAAATCTTTACAGAAGGGAGTTGCCAGAATGCTCTGGTGTCGACGCAGATCAACAGGTGCTCCCAAGAATCACCACAACAAAAGAAGACGTAATGAGAGTACTAAGCTTGATGTAAACAAAAAAAGCAATGGAAGGCAACAAAAGACGTGATAAGAGTACTAAGCTTAATGTAAGAAAAGTAATGGAAGACTATAAGGCATTTTCATGGTTACTGAGAGGAGCAGCAGCACTGCCTGACACAATAACAAAGACATTCAACCGACTTATTCATTCAGGACACGTGCCAGAAAATTGGAAAAAAGATGTGGTCCCCATATATAAATAGGGCGGACAGACAAGAAGCACTGAATTTCAGGCTGGTTTCTTGCATACTGTCAAAACTTCTGGAAAGATTACAAGGATGGAGGAACTGGAAACATGATTCCTTACAAAAAAAAAAATGGATCTTGGGAATAGTAAGTCCTGTCTTGACGACAGTCGCAGAGATAAAACAAGAAACACATAGCTGGGCGAACTGCATCTTCTTGCCCTATAGGAAAACATTTAACACTGTACCACACCGTAGATTAGTCCATATATTAGAAGAACAAACAGGGTTAAAAAGCAGTAAGGAGGAGAGCCATTACAATGCAAGAGAGTAAAGACTGGAGTTCCGTAAGGATCAGTACTAGGACCACTACTGTTCCTATATGTGAATTCCCTACAAGAGGGCACCGATTCCTTCATGCCACTGTTTGCAGATGATGTAATACTAATGAGAGGGATAAGAACACAAGAAGATAGCGATATCCTCCAGAGAAGCTTCAAGAGACTAAGAGATAATGGTCACACAAGTGGCTTCTCCAGTTGAACCCAAACAAATGCAGGGTCATGTGAACTGGAGCCAAGGACAGACTGGACACAGTACACAGTACAGCTTGGAAGGAGAGTTGCAAATATCAGAGTGAGAAGGCCCAAACATATCACCACAAAAAAAGGTATATACGCTTATAACATCAGTGGTACGCAGGATTAACAGAACGCATAATAGCAGTGAAGGATTTGAATAATCCTACGGAACATTATTCACGATATGTTAGGTAAAAGGACATAAGTACAACTAAAGTGACATTTTATTGTGGCAACGTTTCGCTCTCCAGGAACTTAGACAAGCCGTTACGGCTTGTTAGGGAAATCACCGAATATGTTCCCCCAGCATGGAGCCCACACCTGGTCCAGCACTTGAATAAACTGAAGGAACTGAACCTGAAAAGACGATATGATGACTGTGTTGTAAGAGGAATTCACAGAGTTGATAGAGACAGACCTGTATTAAGAGGACCAGGATTAAGGGTAGACTGGTGTAAGCTGAAGACAGAGAAGAGCCATATGGATATAAGGAAGTATTTTAAAGAGGGAAGCAATGTGGAATGACATGGATGAGGCAGTAGTGGAGGTAAACTCAATACACAGCTTCAAGAGAAGATATGAGAAGGGCTAAGAGGCCAGAAGTAAGTAATGCTGATCGCAGTGGTCTAAGAGGTGAACGTTGACTCCAGCAAACACAACACACACACACACACACACACACACCACCTACTTACCTACACTATCCAAGCTGTCATCATCCACTCTGAGGTGAGCATCCTTGTCTAACCCACAGACAAATCCTGTTTGCCTTGCAATAGCATTATGGGAGAGGACAGGGAGGGTACTGAGTGGATAATGGAAACGATGGGAGAGACGGGGAGAGAGAAATAAAAACAAAGAAGAGAGGAAGATATATAATGATGGAGAGAGGGAGGAAGATACTGGGAAAAAGAGAAAAGAATTGATTAGAGAAAGAGATGGAAGGAATAACTGAAGACAGTTTGTATTTAAAATCCTCTAACAATGCCAGACTGCTCCTGTCTACCTACAACTAGGAACCAGGGTATTTAATCTACTCTCATCTGCTGCCCCTGTCTGTAGAAAGTCTATCTTGCTGCCATTAGTGCCTTCTCGACAAAATCCCTAGGATTTTGTTGAATATCCTATTTGACATCTCAGAAACGCTCCTACCCCATATGGGTAGTGGGGGGATGATGGTAGGGTGGGGTTGGCACCGACCACTAACCCAGTCTAAGGGTAACCGTGGACGGTGACACCTACGCTACTCTGAGACCTCTCTCCCTGCTTTGGTTGCTCCCTTGCAACATTGCACAACTCCTGATGACGCACTGAGAAGTGTGAAAGTACTTGAGCTAAAGATTTAACCCCCTCCCCCGTGGCTTGTCCTGCATAATTAAGATCTCCCGTCTGCGACTGTTTGCATATATATATATATATATATATATATATATATATATATATATATATATATATATATATATATTTTTCATTACCAGATTCCCTCCTCAAATCCTTAGTAAAAAAGTTAATAAATTATGGCGGCCCCCTTTGAAACCTGCGGGTTTTGTTGATTTTTTGTTTTTCGGGGTGGCTACAAACTGCCTGGGCATTTTGATTCCATAAATTTTCCATTGGGGTTAGGTTTATTGGTCTATAGTTCAAAGCTAAGGCCCTTCACCTTTTTTGGGAAAATAGGTATCACTTTTCCCATTTCCATATCGGGCACCATGCCTTTTGAGTTTTGTTAAAAAGATTAAAAAAGGTGCTAAGCTCCTCTTTAACCCCTTTAAACCCTTGCATAAGTTCATCGGGGCCTGGGGGTTTTTTGGGTTTCAATTTATCTATTTGCCAAAGGACCATGTCATGGCCCTAAAGTCACAGTTTATTATCGTCCTGTTTACATAATTTTATTAGGGATATTGGGTATCCCGTAAAAACTGGAAAGGGAAATATGTGTTAAAAAATTTTACACATTTCCATCATTCGTGGAGCTGGAAAGGGAAATTTTGGGGGCCTATTTGTCCCTGATCTTTTCTTTTCCTGAAAGAATCCTTTTGGGGTTGTCTTCGTTTTTTCAAATTTTAATCAAACTTTTGCTTTTCTTTCCCTTTTTTTTTTCTCTTTTTAATGAATAATGTTTTTAATTGCCCCTCTCCTTTGTTTTCCTTTTATTTCTTTTAAAACAGATATTTTAATCTATTGTTCATTTTGGATCATTTTTTTGATCTATTTCCTTTTAACATAATTTTATGAGCAGCAGAACTATGCCCGAAAACATCATATGGGGACCATCACCACCACCGCCTTGTCAGGTCATTCCGTTCAGCCCACCTGTAATTTTTCAAATCCTTTAAATCAGCCCGGGAAAATCAGGGGCGGGGACTTGATTGCCATTTTTAGGGAATTCCATGATATATTAAAACTGAGTGATTTGTGATCACTCTCCCCAACTATCATTAACCTCAAAATTATTTTGTGTTTCCCTGCAAAAACAAGTCAGAGGTTTTTTCCTAGTTTGGGTCTGTCAAAACTGTTTTAAAAAAAAATCCTGGGTGGTATCAAGAAAGTCCCGACTTTTTCCCTTAAAATTTCTCCGTCAATCTTTATAGTTTAAATTCCCCTTAACAAAATTTTGATGTGATTTAAATTTCGTCCCCTAAAATTTACTGCCCCCTATCAGTTTTGGGGCCTTAAAAACCCCCCAAAAATTTGTTTTTTTCGTAAAACTGTAACCAAACAGATTCGTGGCTGACGCTTCTTTTTAAAATTTTGTCTTAAAAAAATTTAAAATTTTCTCGAATACATCCTTTTTTCCACCACCTTTCCTGTTGACCCTTCAGTGTGGAATAATTTATACCTTTTTGTGACATTCAGAGGCATCTCTATCTTTTGATTGGCAGGGTTTTTTATACAAAATATCTTTTTCCTGCACTTGCAATTAATTTAGCTCATCTATCTTTTTCTTTCATTTTTATAGTAAAACCAAGAACGTCCCTTGCCCCCCTTTCCCCCCTTTTTTTGACCTGTTCTATTTCTTTTTTATAACTTCATGTGAATGCCTTTTAACATTTACTGTTTCCAACCTATTTAAAAATGCTTGTTTCCCCCCACACCAACCCCTTTTCTTCCATCAGTTTAAAATCAAAGGGATTTCCCCTGGCCCTTTCTCAGTCCCTTTCTCACCCCAGCCCCAAAAAGTGCCCCATCCCTTTCATTAAAATGTTTGCCAAAAGGTTCCAGTTGTCAATGAATGGGATTCAAGTTCCTTTTCAAAACTGTCTACCACAATTTAAACCCCAAATTTCCCCAGACAACCATTCATTTCCCCTCCCCCCTTTAAAGATGCTACATAATTGGGGTCCTCCCAGACTTAATGAAATCTAAGCTGACCTGTTTATCAGCAGCTCTTCTCTCCTACCCCCTTTTTTATTTCCCCCAGCACTGAGACAGATTGGGCGTTCCCTTTCCGCTGATATTATCCAGCCTGTTGACAATGTCCCAACACCAGCTCCCGGGGAAAACCTCATCTCTCATCTTCTTATTCCTATTAAAAAAAGGCAATATATCTTACCGGAGTCAAACCAAAGAATGGGTTACCTTCATTGAGGGGAGTGTACCCTTTTCCCTTTACTGGATTACATTCATTTAGAACAGAGAAGCTTTCCTACCTTTTGTCTTCCTCAAATTTTCCTTATCTGATGCACCCCCCATTCTGAAAACTGCCCGGAGGGGCTGGGCTGCACCCCTGCGGAGTGTTTACTCCCCCTCCCTCTCGGGAGAAGACTGCACCTCCCGCTAAATCTCATTCCCCCCACCCAGCCACCTCCCCTTTTTCCGACCCTTGGGGGGGACCTTCGCTTCCCCTTTTCCCCCCCTGGAAGCAAGACCTCCTCCTTCAATTCCCAAACCTCTTTTTTAAAAACGCAAAAACAACCTTTTTAACAACGCCCACCTCCCCCCGCGCTCGGGTCTTGACCTCACGTGACGACGACCACTGACGACGACGAGGCCACTGACGTGACTGACCAGTAGTGGTTGGTGAAGCAACCACCCAGGAAGTCTCCGGCCGATGCTGGAAACAAAAAACCTGCTTTTTTGCGTGGTGGGTTGCGGGTTTCTTTTCTGTCTCAAAAACGCTGATAACGGGGATATCTTGCTACCCCTACCATTTTGGTCCCCTTACAGACCCCCTGTATATATATACTACATCTGGGTTTTTTCCCCTTTTTCTAAATACTCTTGTTTTTTTTATTTTTCTAGTCCTTGGGAAGGGGAAAGAATTTTTCCCCCAACCATGCATGTTTTAAAAGGGAAAAAATCCCAGAAAAATGGGCTGGAAACCCCCTTTCCCCTGGCTTTTTACTAAAGAGAAGAAGAAAAACTTTAAAAACCCGGGATGTTAAAACTGGATGTGTGGGATGACAAAAAACAGATGTTTTATGGTAAAAATAAAAAGGGTTGGATTTAAAGAAACAAAGCTGAGGGTGGGAGTTTCCAGTGGGAAAAAATGGGTTAAATTGGAGTATCGGGAAAAGGGGTTGAGAAAGGAAGGGGTAGTAATGTTAAATGATGTTTGGAAAAAAGAATTGAATGTGAAATTAAAAATTATGTGGATTAAAGTAAAGGTTGGATGCGGGGTGGGTAAAAAAGCGTGTATCCCCTGGGAAGAGGAATGCAGAGGGGAGAGATTTTGGGAGATGTTAAGTGAATTTTGGGGCCTTTGAACCAAGTGGGGGAAAATTGTTGGGACTTGAATGCTAAAGTGGGCTTTAGAGGGGGTGTGGTAGGAAATTTTGGGGTCCCAATGTAAATGATAATGGGGGTTAACTTTGTATAGAAAGGGGTTTAGTTATGGTAATACATATTTTAAGAAAAAGAGGATAAATAAGTATACACGTTTGATGTAGGGCGAAATACCGTGTTTGTTGGATTATGTATTGGTAGATAAAGACTTTTTAAACCCGGGTTTTTAATGTTTATAGAGGGCCACAGTTATATCAGATCACTTTCTGTTGTAGCTACACAGAGTAAAAGGTGTTGGATAAAAGGAAAAAAAAAGCATCGGGGAAGAGAGAGGTGAAGGTTTATAAACAAAAGGGGGAGGCAGTTAGGGTAAGATAAACAGCTTTGGGGGGATGGGGAAAGGGGACATGGCAATGGGTCGAAGGGGTTGGGGGTGGGTTTAAAAATTAGTGTTAAGTGTTGAATTTTTGTGGTTACAGGAAAAGGGGTCGGGAGGAAGGGCGATTGGTGGAATGATATAAAGAGATTGGGAAAAAAAATTAGCTTTGAATTTTTTAAAAAGTAAAAATGATAAAGGAGGGAAGGTATATGGAGAAAAAGGAGTTAAAGAGTGGGGAAGAAAGAAAAAAGAGAGCAAATGGGGAAGAGTGGGTGAGATGTTATCAAAAATTTTTGAAAATAAAAAAAAGGGTTTTGGGAGTAGATTAACAAGTTAAAAGCCTGAAACAAATGGTTTGTCAGTTAAAAATAGGAGAGGAGGGGATTATTAAAGGGAATTAATTTTGGGGAAGATGGAGAATATTTTGGGGAATTTTAAATGTTGATGAAAAAGGGGAAAGCTGTGATTTCGGTATAGGAAGGGGGAATCTTTTGTAGGGTGGGGAAGGCCCAGTTGTGAGGTGGGGGAATTTGTGGGCGTAGAAAATTGAAAAAGGGGGAGAAGGCCGGGGGGGTGGGAAAAAAGATAAAAATTTTTAAAACAGGTGGGATATAGTTTTGGAGTGGTTGGTGCATTTTTAATAAATGTAGGGAAAGGGGGTAAGGTCCTGGGGGTTTTTGGGAGCATGCATGTTCCTTTTTTAAAAAGGAAGGGATAAAAAGAGTCAAAAAAAAAGGGGAAAAGTCTGCGGTATCCTGGTAAAGTGTATGGTGAGTTTTTATTGAAAAATTTAAAGGGTAAGATGGAAATAGGATACAGAGAAAGGGATTTTGGGAAAAGGAAGGGGGTGTGTGGACCAGGTTTTTTACAGTAAAAATATAAGTGAACAGTATTTAGATAAGGCTAAAGGGGTCTTTGGGCTTTTTGGTTTGGAAAAGGCGATGACGGGGGGTGGATGGGGGGCAATGGGGAATGTTAAAGGGTGTAGGTGTGGGGGGGTTCAAAGCAGTGAAGATTTTTTAGGGATGTGGGGCCAGTTGGGTATGTAGGAAGAAAATTTTTTCCCCAGTAAGTAGGCCTTAAAAAGGATGTGTGATGCCCGTGGTTGTTTAATATATTTATAGAGGGGTTGTAAGAGAAGTAAATGTGAGGGTCGGGCGTAGTTAAAGATGAATCACACAAAAGGGGGGTTGTACCTCTCTTTGTATCATGTTTTTGGGAGTTTTGAAAAGTTTCGGTTGGTGGATGTTTGGTGATTGCAAAGGAAAATTAAAATGAAAAGGGAAAAAAGGTTATGGGATAACAAGATTAGGTGATAAAAAGATTAAATATCAGTTGGAGGAAAAATATGGAGGGTAAATTTTAGATATTTGGGATGGCGTGTCAGCGGATGGGTCTATGAAAGATTGAATCTAAATTTGTGAGGAAAAGTAGTGGTCATGGGTCTGTGGAGAAAAAGAATTTTGCCCTTGGGGAAAAGAGGGAATGTAAAAGGTTATTTCCAACGCTCTTATATGGGTGTGGGATTGATGAATGTTGAGAAGGCTGGGGGCAGTGGAGATGTCATGTCTGGGGGGGCAATGTGTGGTGTGAATTTTCGAAAATTCTTTTTGGGAGTTAGGAGGTGCGGGTTCAAACTGTTGCCCAGGGGGGCTGGGGAAGGGTTTTTGGGGTGGTTGGACTTTAGAGAAATGGGCAAAACAAAATGACTTCAAGTGATCGTCTTAGTGGGGGAAAGGGGCGGGGTGGGGTTCCCCGGAAAGGTTGGAGAGGGGTGGGGGGTTTTTGTGTGCGAGGGTTGGACCCAGCAGGCATGCGTGGGTGTTTAAGGGGTAATAGACAAATGGTTTTAATAGCGTCTTGGGGGGTTAGAAAAAGTACTTTATGAAGGGGTTCGGGGGAAAAACAGGCGGACTTGAGCCCGGGAAGGGGGAAGGGCATCCTGCACTCTGGGAGGGTGTTAATGTTGCGTTTAAAAACATTAAAGCACCCTTCTGGCGAGTGATGGGAATATGGAAAAAATTTTTTCTTTTGACCTTTTGGGTGGGGAATCGGCCATTGATAATAAAAAAAATATATATATATATATATATATATATATTTTATATATATATATATATTTATATATATATATATATATATATGGGGTTATAACCAGTGAGGAACCTTTTCCCCGGACGCCAGCGAAGTTTGAAGGACAAACACCCCCCGGGGCCCCCATCCCCTGACCTCCTGACATTGAAAGGGGCAAGAACATCAACCACGGATGCTGATGTGTAAGCTGCTTTTTTCCCAAACCAGCAGAGTTTAGGTTTAACCTCAACCAAAACAAAAAAATCAATCACTTTGGGGAGGTTTCAGAGGCGCCCCTGAAATGAAAATTTTCAACCTTTCCTGGCGGCAGTGTCCCAGGGCCATCAGACCCCCTTTTTTTTCCCCGTTGCCCTCCGGGAAAAAAGGGTAGCAGAATCGGCCCCTTGCAGTGGGTAACACCCCTTTGGACTATCCCAGGCTGCAGTAAGAAGGGTGAGTCAAAGACTGCCAACGGAAAACCCAATAGCTCGGTTTGGCGTTCAACAGGGCCCAAGACACTCCCCCCCAGTATATAAAAAAACTGTCCATGAAAATTTTCAATGGCTTTGCCCAAAGCTTTCAATCAGTCAGGCTCTCAAACCGTTTAAAAATTTCCCCTTCCCCCTTTTTTCCTTCATGAATCTGTTATGGGACTTAAACTATTGTTTGGGGGCCCAAAAATTTACTGTGTGGGGGGGTGCAACAAAGGGCCCTTCTTTTTTTTTTGTTTGGGGCATCAAAGGGGAAATCCAAAGCCTCAGCGAAATCAATATCAATTCCCGGACGATGGTACTAAAATTGAATCTCTCTGGGACATGTAAAAATTAAAAACATGGGAGAAAACCTGGGCCCCATCTTTAAACCCCACCAAATGGAAAAAGTTTCTAAATAAAGGGGGATCCAGAATATTGCGCCCCTTTTTCAGGGCATAGCCTTTATCCCCAAAAAACTCTCCTTTGCTCCTCTTGGGTCAAATCCATCGATCTAATCCTAAAAAAAAAGTCCAGACCTCCAGACGATGGAAAGCGAATGAAAAACATTGACACACAATGCCTTCACCCTCCCCGGTGCTTCCCAATCCCAAAAAACCTACTTTCTGAGATGTCCCCGCCTTGATCCAAAAAACAAGGAAAATGACTCTCTCCCAAGTGCTAGAGGTGTTTGAAACTTTCCCCTTAGTGGACAGTGGTTCCCAAAACCCCATTGGGCGGCTTGGGGGCTGGGGGTCCAATCTCCCAATTTCACCAGCTTTTATCCCCTTCCATGCATCAACGAGTTGATAAACAAATTCTTCTATAACGACTACAGGGGAAAAAAGAACAACCTGCCTCCCTGAATGGGGGACTCTTGCTGCTCCAGCACCAACCTAGTGCACATGGCTCCAAAAAAAATCGCTGGGGGTGGGGCCTGAAAAATTCCAACTGGGGGTGCCCTCAATGGGGAAAATTGCCCACCCCCTGTCACCCCCACTCGGGGACTTCCCCCAAACAGTTCCCTTTCGGGAATGGGAAAGTGACCACCCCTGACCCCCGTATTGCAGTGCTCTGGGCCGCCCCAATTCACACAAATATATCGTTTTGCGGAAACGCAAGCAGATACGGTCTACATGGTTTAATGTTCCCAAAAACCAGGGCTGGCATGGAACAATGAAGTCAACGACATCTAGAACCCTTGCTACGCGGGTGCCCCGGAGAGGGCGATCTGCAGCCAACAATACCCCAAAATCAACAAACTGCCCCAATGGGGTCCCTCTTCCTTTGGGAAAAATGGCGTTTTAGCATGGGGTTGCCTTTTTGGGACCTTTTCCATGGTGTCAGGCGACGGGGGAAACTGCTGAAAAGGGAGGTAAAAACAGCAAGTACAGGGAAAAAAAACCCCTATCTTTGTGTGGATCAGAACGGGGTCGGGAAAAATTCCGTTTTTAAAAATTTGGGGTTCCCGACTCATCGACACCACCAGGGACCCAAAGGGGAGCCTTTCATGTTCCCCGCCTCAGGGGCCATCAGAGGGGAAAGCTTGCTCTCCGGGCCCCTCCCCCTAGGGCTGGGGGAAAATTTATATCTTTGATACATTGGCCATTTATTCTGTTTGTTTTTCTGTAAATGTATTTGTTTTTTAATAAAAATTCCTAGAAAATAAAAAATGGGGGTGGTGGGGGAAAAAATTCAAACAGCTCAGGAAACCTTGAGCTTTTCCCGATCGTTTTTGTCTTCTCTGAGGATGAGGCGTTTTTTCTTCTCTGGGGTGGGTCCCCATTAGCTATAAATTTATTATATATAATAAACTCCGTTCCCTGTAACTAAATGGTTCTTATAACCCTAATTTTTTAAGGGGTGGAGGGTAAGAGTAATTAGATGCCGAAATCTCCAACAGTGGGGCATCATTGGACCCCCTCGTAACTTTTTGCCCCCTTATTTCCCCCCCAACCCATCCCTTCTCATCTCAAAATCTTGCAAACGCCTCCCGTGGACTCCAGCTTTATCAATATCCCCAATACCCCCCCCCTCCCCTCCCCCCCTCCCAAAACTCGCCTCCCCCCCCCTCCCCCCCCCCCTCCTCTCTCCTATCTTCCTTTCTATCACTTCTCCCTATTTTTCTTCTCTTCCTTTTTTTCCCCTCTCTATTATCTTTTATTATATTTTTTTAAATCTATTTTATTTTTTTTTGGGGGAAACGGAAACCATCGATCACACACCCCGGAGAATGGGAGGTTTTGGTTTGATCTAAAGGAAAGAGGATATCCCGTTCCTGGATCAAAAAACCCCCAGGGGAATTCATCCCCCCTAACACTCCTTCCTTTAGTTCCCTCACTCCTTCCTTTAGTTCCCTCACTCCTTCCTTTAGTTCCCTCACTCCTTTAGTTCCCCTCACTTCTTCCTTTACTTTCCCCTCATTCCTTCCCTTACTTTCCCCTCGCTCCTTCCCTTACTTTCCCCTCGCTCCTTCCCTTTCTTTCCTCTCATTTCTTCCCTTACTTTCCCCTCATTCCTTCCCTTACTTTCCCCTCACCTCCTCCCTTGCCCCTCCCTCCCCTAAATCTCCCTACCCCTCTCTCCTCTAAATCTCCCTGCCCCTCCCTCCCCAGGATCAGGGTGAACTGAAGATCTCATTGCAAGCTGAAGAGGCTGGGAGACCTGATCCCTAAGGGTCAATCAGCCCCTCAGAGAAGATCCTCAACTGGAATGATTGGAAATTAGGCTGGAACACCTGGAATGGCGACTGTGATATTGTGGGTCAGCATCCTGTATCCTCGCTGCTAGTGCTACGACTGCTGCTGTTGCCGCTGCTGCTGCTACTGCTGCTGCTGCTGTTGATGCTGCTGCTATTGCTGCTTGTGCTCTTGGTGCTACTACTGCTATTGTTACTGCTATTACTGTTGCTGGTGCTATTGCTCCTGGTGCTATTGGTACTATTGGTGTTGGTGCTATTGCTGCTGCTGGTGCTACTGCTGCTACTATTGCTGCTGCTGGTGCTACTGCTGCTACTATTGCTGCTGCTGGTGCTACTGCTGCTACTATTGCTGCTGCTGGTGCTACTGCTACTATTGCTGCTGCTACTACTACTGAAGTGGAGGTGGATAATGGTATCATTGAACAAAGTTTGTGTGTGCAGTATTACAAAGCGTGTTCAGCAGTGGTGGGTCAGATGGAGTGATGGGGAAGGTAACACTGTAGTGTTGAGACACACAGACAACACTTGGTCGACAAACCCAGCCTGTAAATTAAGACACATGGACAACACTTGGGTATCTTTATTGAGGAAACGTTTCGCCACACAGTGGCTTGGTCAGTCCTATATAAAGAAGAATGAAGATTGCAAAATTGAAATTGAAATTGAAATTGTAAAAGCCTTTTGTAACTTTGAAAATTTTTCTGATTTATCCACTGATGAAATTAGTAAAGGAATGGTATATAGCTCTATGTTAAAACCAAACATTCCCAATTGCCCTCAAAGATTCTTTAAGTCTTATGATACACTTAATAACAATAAAAATTTGCGCCTTACTAAAGCAGACAAAATAAATGCAATAGTAATTATGAAAGAAAATGATTACCAAGAAAAAATGAATAATCTCTTAGATGATACTGAAACCTATTCTAAACTTAGGAAAAATTCCCTAGAAACCGTTAACAGCAATTTCAATAAAACAATAAAACTTCTACTGAAAGGCAAAGATGAATTAGTCAAACAATTTACTTCCACTAATCCATCTTTACCTTACATGTATGGACTAATAAAAACACACAAACCAGAGAATCCAGTCAGACCAATTATTAGCTCCATAGGGTCAGTTTCATATAAATTATCCAAATGACTTGTTGACATTTTGAGCCCTATTGTTGGCAAAATTTCTAACTTTAATGTTAAAAACAACATAGACTTGGTTGATAAATTAAACTCCTTGACTGACTTAAATGATTTTAACATGGTTAGTTTTGATGTTACTTCCTTGTTTACGAAAGTTCCTGTTGATGATTTATTAAGTTTCTTATCTGAAGAACTCGTTAACTATGATTTACCATTGCCAGTTCCTACTATCATTAAACTTATTAAACTTTGCATTGTTGATGCAAAATTTGTATTTAATGATAAGTTTTACACTCAGAAGTTTGGTATGGCAATGGGAAATCCTCTTTCACCTGTTCTTAGTAACCTATACATGGAAGTTTTTGAAACAAGGTTACTTAACACAATCCTCCCTAATAGAGCTAAATGGTTCAGATATGTTGATGATATTTTGTGTCTTATGCCCAAGAATGTAGATATACACCATTTCCTTGGCAAATTAAATAGCTTAGCCCATTCTATAAACTTTACTGTTGAGTTTGAAGAAAATAACTCATTGCCTTTTCTAGATGTTTTAATTACTAAGGATAATAATGAATTCAAATTTAATAATTACAGAAAACCTACAAATAACTGTTCCTATGTCCATTATTATTCTTCACATCAAGATAAAGTTAAACTGTCTGTTTTCTCATCAATGTTTTTGAGAGCTTTACGAATTTGTAGTCCAGAGTTCATAGATGAAGAAATATCCAAAATTTATGAAATAGGTAATGATTTGAAATACCCAAGAAACGTAATTGATAAATATTTTAAAATTGCTAGAAATACTTTTTACAATCAAAAAAAGGGACAACCAGCTTTATTCAACTAAAAATATGTTGGTTCTCCCTTACCATGAAAACTTGGTTGATATGCCTTCTCTTCTTAAGACTTGTAATATCAAAGTTGTATTTAAAAATCTTGATACAGTAAAAAAAATTTTGATAAAGAATTCCCCCCAAAATGCTGACGGATGTGTCTATAAGATTCCTTGTAAAATTTGCGATAAAGTTTATTACAGTGAAACTGGTAAAAGTCTCGAACTAAGATTAAAACAACATAAATATAGCATTAGAACTGGACAAGATTCCAATGCTCTATTTATTCATTTAAGAGATTTTAACCATCCAATTGATTTTCAAAAAGTTGAGAAAGTAGTATCAAGCAAGTCCATGGTCGACAGGAATATAATTGAATCTTGTTTCCTAAAAAGCAGTTTTGACAATAATATGAATATTTCCTCTGGTTTATATAAATTAGATCCATTTATAATTAATAGAATTTGGGAAGAATTTAATAATACATTGGACAAATAATAAATTTTAAAATTCCTAATTCTTGGGTAGAATAGTTTGTTCGTGGGTTGTGTGAGGGACCTGTCTAGTTTGGCCAGCGGGCCTGCTGCAGTGTTCTCTTTCTTATGAGTCGCACGTCAGGTGTTGCTTTGGTGTGGGATGTGATAGTGAGGTGTGGTCTAGACCCTTTATATGCCTTCCTTGATGCATTACTTTTATTGTTCCTTGATAATGTGAGTAGTCACGAAAGCGCTTGGAATTTCTCTATTTTTTTCACAGTGGTTGTTTTGCATATTCTGAGATCACCTGTTTACTGTGATCTCATTGCATATATATATATATATATATATATATATATATATATATATATATATATATATATATATATATATATATATATATATATATATATATATATATATATATATATATATATATATATATATATATATATATATATATATATATACCCTGTTTGTCCCTGTATCTTTTTTGTAATGGCTTGACAAAGCTCCTAGAGATTGAAACGTTGACATTCTAAAATGTAAGGTTAGGTTAGGTTAGGTTAGGTTAGGTTAGGTTAGGTTAGGTTAGGTTAGGTTAGGTTAGGTTAGGCTAGGTTAGATTAGGTTAGGTTAGGCAAGGCTAGGCCAGGTTAGGTTCCCTGACCCACGTCAAGGAACAAGTGTTCCCTGACGCCGGTCACAAGTCATATGATAGCCTGCAGCTGAAGTTTTTGGGTCATCTGACCGAGACCTTCGGCTGGCTTACCACTCCATTCCTTTAAAAATTAAGGTTATGATTATAAGCATTATGAGTGCACTCTGTCTGTTACATTTACTTGACTTATAAAGTTCTTCACCGTTGTATTCACCAGTTCTGTTCTCCACGTCACCAGTCCACTACAGTTCAGTTCGTCCCAGTTCTCACAGTATATGTTCTTCTGTGATTGACATCTTGTACAGTAGTACTGTGTGTACCTGTGTTGTGTATTGTATACAGTTGTAGTGTGTACCTTTGTTGTGCCTTGTTACAGTAGTACCGTGTGTACCTGTGTTGTGTATTGTATACAGTTGTAGTGTGTACCTGTGTTGTGCCTTGTTACAGTAGTACCGTGTGTACCTGTGTTGTGCCTTGTTACAGTAGCACTGTGTGTACCTGTGTTGTGTATTGTATGCAGTTGTAGTGTGTACCTGTGTTTTGTCTTGTATACAGTAGTACTGTGTGTACCTGTGTTGTGCCTTGTTACAGTAGTACTGTGTGTACCTGTGTTGTGCCTTGTTACAGTAGTACTGTGTGTACCTGTGTTGTGCCTTGTTACAGTAGTACTGTGTGTACCTGTGTTGTGCCTTGTTACAGTAGTACTGTGTGTACCTGTGCTGTGTCTTGTATCCAGCAGTACTTTGAGTACCTATGTTGTGTCTTGTTACAGTAGTACTGTGTACCTGTGTTTTGTCTTGTTACAGTGGTACCGAGTGTACCTGTGTTTGTTTATTGTGATGGTCCAGTGTAGCAAATACAGCAGCAGCAGCAGCAACAAAAGCAAGTACAGCAACAGCAGCATCAAAGCTACAGCAACAGCAGTAACAGTTGCAACAGCAGCAGCAGCATCAGCTGGGGAGGAGAGGGGTAAAAGGGGGAGATGCCAGCTGTCACACTTCCCACGTGAAGGTGTCTAGGGGTAAAATGGGGATTGGTGGGGAGGGGGTGATATTGGTCAGATGGAGTGGGGAGGCGTAGGAGGAGAGGGAATGTGGAGGGGGAGACGAGAGGAAATGTGGAGTGGGAGACGAGAGGAAAAGTGGGGCTGAGAGATGAGAGACTTGGCAGGGGCGGAAGGAGAGGTGGGAAGGAACTTAAGGGACAAGTGGAAGGGAGGAGAGGTGGGGGAGAATACTGTAGGGGAGTAGAGGGGAGGTGAAGAGTGAAGGGGAAGCAGAGAAGCAACAAAGAGGAACGGAATGAGAAACAGAAAGAGAAAGGGAACGAGTCTGGTGGGGAGGAGTGTATTTTGAGGAGGGGAGGGGGAGGGGGAGTGTGGGGTGGGGAGAGGATTGTGGTAGGGAGGATAGTAGTCGTCAAACATGGCAAAAGGGAGGAAGGGAGGGAGAAGGGGGGGAAGGAGAGTGGAAGGGACATAACGGCAAGGTTGTGCATGCGTCATAATGAAGAGAGGTTATGCAGGGAGCAAGAATCAAAGAAACAGGTGTTGCACAGTTCTGTGCTCGCCAGAGACCAGTGTGCAACACTTCTTCAACATCAGAAACACTGAAACACCTTACCTGCAGGACGCCACAGCACTGACAGCAACACTTTACAAGCAACACACACTAATACTGCAACTACCTTCAACACCCTTCGTACATAAGGGGAACAACAAACCCCTGGCTGTCTACAAGAGAGAACCCGACAGATTCCCCAGAGGAGTTCCTGATCAGCCTGACTGTGGTGCACACGCTGGAGTGCGACCAGCGGACACTAACACCTTGGTAGAGAAATCTGATTAAAACAAAAGAAATTTACGCTTGCTTGAGGAAGAAGATCCACCCTAAGTACACACACACACACACACACACACACACACACACACACACACACACACTGAGGAGCTGTGACTCGACCCCCGCAACCACAACTAGGTATGTACACCGAAAAAATCACTAAGTTATACCGAGTTAGAAAACACACACAAAACTTTCAGTGTTCGTATACATCAATCAAGCATAAAACTAATGAGAACTTTTCAAATCCCATCAACTATGTTCCTGGGAACGCAGGTGAGAAGCCTACATAATATACAATGGGAAAATCCTAATGGGACTGATCCCAAACCTGAACACCGAAATCCCTCCGTATGAATACAAGAAAACTTAACAGACGGTGCAGAATACATCCACTATCAAACAAGAGCGCAACGAGTACACTATGAGAACTTTTTTAAGTGTCAGAGGTCCCCGACTCTTCAACGCCCTCCCTCCACGCTTAAGGGGAATCACCAACAAATTTCTGGTGGTCTTGGAGAGGTGAACTCAGTTAAGTTCCCTCTAATTAGTGCCTGACCAGCCGGGCTGTGGTTCGCACGATGGACTCGTGAGACCAGCAGTACTAACAGCCTAACTGATCAGATCTTGATCCTCCGGGCCTGGTCTGGGATCGGGCCGCAGGGGCGCGTTGAACCTCCGAAACGTCCATGAGGTAAGAGAGCGACTTTGTTAAAGCAAGTTTGAACCTACAAGGGCGAAACGTGTAAAAGGAAGATTGCTACACCTTTCACTCACGTCATTAGAGGTGAGTCCGTCTACCTGGAGGGTGTTCCGGGGGTCAACGCCCCCTGGTCAACCAGGCTGTTATTGCTGGCCGCACATAAACCGACGTACGAACCACAGCCCGGCTGATCGGGTACTGACTTTAGGTATCTGTTCAGCTCCCTCTTGAAGAGAGCCAGGGGTCTATTGGTAATGCCCCTTACGGCTGGTGGGAGGCTGTTGAACAGTCTTGGGCCCCGGACACTTATTGTGTTGTCTCTTAGTGTACTAATGGCGCCCCTACTTTACACTGGGGGTATGTTGCATCGCCTGCCAAGTCTTTTGCTTTCGTAGGGAGTGATTTGTGTGTGCAGATTGGGGACTAGTCCCTCCAGGATCTTCCAGGTGTAGATTATGATGTATCTCTCTCGCCTGCGCTTCATTGAGTATAGGTCAAGTGACTTGTGTTTCTGAATAGGGAGGAATATTTAGAAAGGAGAAAGATAAGTAGATGGGAAGGGGTGAGGTAAATGGGGAGGAGTGAGGTAGATGGGAAGAAAGTAAGGAAGTGTGAGACAAAGATGCGAGGGTGTGGGAAGGGAAGATGATGGTGCTTGGTGCTGACAATGACCATACCCCCCCCCCTTACCTCACGTTGTCACCTCCCCCTCACGGTGTCTCCTCCACCCACCACCATCCCCACCCCAAACCCCTTAGCATCTCCCCCCTTCCTTTACTCTTTCACTTTCTTTCTGTGAGGATGTTTATAATATGATTCATGACACAGCACCCCTCCTTTATGACGCAGCACCCCCCTCCATGACGCAGCACCCCTCCTCCTTCATGACCCAGCACCCCTTCCCCTTCATGACGCAGGAACCACTTCCCCTTCATGACGCAGCAACCACTTCCCCTCCTCCATGATACAGCAACCACTCCCAGTGGCTTTATCAATACAAATTCCAGGACATAACTTGAAGATAGTAGAACTATGTACAGAAGATGAGGTAATCAGTCCCTCAACCTAGGAGTAGGTGCGAAGAGCACCGTAGTCGTGGAGATTCTGAAGCAGAAACAAGGAGCCTGACGCTTATATAGTAACGTCAGGTGGAAATGGGGAGTGTAGAAGACGAGGGCATAGTCACTGGTAGGCGGGATTCCCCAGTGGAAGTAGGTCCTACCCAAAGAGATGGGTTAGTCGTAGTAGTAGTTGTCGTAGTCGTGAAGGTTATGTACATGTCCTCAGAACCATGATGTTGCAGTGTCTGACAAGTTGTGCAAGAATGGTATATAATACCGACAAGATGAAATTAAGACACATGTGCAACATCTGGGTATCTTTATTGTAGACGTTTCGCCATCCAGTGGCTTTATCAATACAAATTCTAGGACATAACTTGAAGACAGTAGAACTATGTACAGAAGATGAGGTAATCAGTCCCTCAACCTTGGAGTAGGTGCGAAGAGCACCGTAGTCGTGGAGATAAAGCCACTGGATGGCGAAACGTCTACAATAAAGATACCCAGATGTTGCACATGTGTCTTAATTTCATCTTGTCGGTATTGTATACCATTCTTGTACCACGTTAATCTTCATTAAACGCACCACTGACAACGTTAATCTTCATTAAACGCACCAATGACTCACGTTAATCTTCATTAAACGCACCACTGAAAACGTTAATCTTCATTAAACGCACCAATGACTCACGTTAATCTTCATTAAACGCACCACTGACAACGTTAATCATTAAACGCACCACTGACCCACGTTAATCATTAAACGCACCACTGACAACGTTAATCTTCATTAAACGCACCACTGACAACGTTAATCTTCATTAAACGCACCAATGAGTCACGTTAACCTTCATTAAACGCACCACTGACAACGTTAATCATTAAACGCACCACTGACCCACGTTAATCATTAAACGCACCACTGACCCACGTTAATCATTAAACGCACCACTTTCCCTCCCTCCATCAAAGTAAAGCTTCTCTCCCTGAAGCTCTTTTATTATCTTCAAACCTCTAGTCTAGTGTGACATAATATTACTTTAATATAACCCCCACCCCCCTACCAGCATCCCCCCCCCCCGTGTGTGTGTGTGTGTGTGTGTGTGTGTGTGGTTACAATATATATATATATATATATATATATATATATATATATATATATATATATATATACATACACACACACAAAGATCACAGTCAGCAGGATTCGAAACTACTACTGAGAATGGTCAAGATTCTCAGGCAGTGCTCTAGTCCACTCGGCTCCTGGGCTGGGAAAGAAACATGGCTTGTGAACCAGGCTGCCCAGTCTGTGTGACATTTGTGTGGCCGAGTGGACTACCTGGAGGTTATTCCGGGGATCAACGCCCCCGCGGCCCGGTCCATGACCAGGCCTCCCGATGGATCAGGGCCTGATCAACTAGGCTGTTACTGCTGGCCACACGCAGTCCAACGTACGAGCCACAGCCCGGCTGATCCGGCACTGACTTTAGGTATCTGTCCAGCTCTCTCTTGAAGGCAGCCAGGGGTTTATTGGCAATTCCCCTAATGCTTGATGGGAGGCTGTTGAACAGTTTTGGGCCCCGGACACTTATGGTGTTTTCTCTTAGTGTACCAATGGCGCCCCTACTTTTTATTGGGGGCATTTTGCATCGCCTGCCCAGTCTTTTACTTTCGTAGGGAGTGATTTCTGTGTGCTGATTTGGGACCATTCCTTCCAAGATTTTCCAAGTGTAGATTATGATATATCTCTCCCTCCTGCGTTCCAACTAGACTAGAGCGCTGCCTGAGAATCTTGACCATTCTCAGTAGTAGTTTCGAATCCTGCTGACTGCGATCTTTGTTTGTATATACCCGCTTGTTTCTGCGTGGTGTAATATATATATATATATATATATATATATATATATATATATCTATATATATATATATATATATATATATATATATATATATATATATATATATATATAGAATGGGGTCCACCTCTGGTGTAAATTGTGGGACCCACAGCCTCGGAGAAGTGGATAAAAAGGCTTCAAGGAAGAATATTTGGATTTCTTCCTGAAGCAGTTTGAATATTCCACTTCCCCTACCACCCCATCTTTTAGTATATATTTTTATTACCAATAGGAATATTTTATTACATAATATGGTACAGAAGATTTAAGAGATACATTGTTGATATAAAGGTGGCATATACGGTACATGTTGTTACGTGTGTATCACCGATTATAAGGCGAAAATCTCATCCAGCTCCTCAGAGCTGGGGCGTGTGCCCAAAATACAGCAGGCATTACCCCTTTGAACAGCCGCACTGAGCCGCTGGAACAGAAAACTAGCTGCCCTGGGATCCCTAGTTACCCTGATGAGTCTTTTTCCCAGCTCCTTAAGGAATTTAGATGCACTCTTTCCCCATGAGCCAAGGGTCTCTGAGCCTATGGGAACAAACATATAATGATGGGCAAGTTCTCCATATTTTCTAGACTTTTGGGACTCCCTGAAGCTGGCAGCTGCCCCTCCTTCCTCCCTGGTGTATTGGAGATAGGTATCAGCCAAGGCAGATGCACATGTATAGTCCCACACCACCTGCTTCCCATCTGTCCAGGCTTGAAGGGTGATACCATCTGGACGCTTCTGGCT
>NC_091296.1:260000-355000 GCF_038502225.1 Cherax quadricarinatus | reverse complement strand
GAAAGGTGGTGGAGGAGAGCACCAACAGCCTGGTTGATCAGAGGCTGGTCGACGCTACAGAACGTGCTTCAAGAGTAGAAGAGTATACACCAGTGTGTATAACCAGTGTATAATCGATGGTATACAACTTGTGTATCTTGTCTCGTTCTCACAGGATCCTACCCCACCATAACGATGTATCACCCTACCCCCTCCCCCGTCTCATCACCCCTCCTCTCTCATACAGTGTGTGAACCACCCCCTACAACTCAGTATGCACCACCCCCTTTACCCTCACAGTATGCACTCCCCTACTATACACAGTATGCACTACCCAGCTACCACACAGTATGCACCACCTTCTCTATCCTCACAGTGTGCACCATCCCCCTACCACACACAGTATGCACCACTTTCTCTACCCTCACAGTGTGCACCAACCCCCTACCACACAGTATGCACCCCCTTCTCTACCCTCACAGTGTGCACCACCCCCTACCACACACAGTATGCACTACCCCCTACCCCACACAGTATGCACCACCCTTTACCACATAGTATGTAAGACTCCTACCACACAAAGTATGCACCACCCCCACCACACAGTGTGCACCACCCCCCTACCACACACAGTATGCACCACCTTCTCTACCCTCACAGTGTGCACCACCCCCTACCACACACAGTATGCACCCCCACCACACACACACTGTGCACCACCACCCTACCATACACAGTATGCACTACCCAGCTACCACACAGTATGCACCACCTTCTCTACCCTCACAGTGTGCACCACCCCCCTACCACACACAGTATGCACCCCCCACCACACAGTATGCACCACCTCCCTACCACACACAGTATGCACCACCTCCCTACCACACACAGTATGCACCACCTCCCTACCACACACAGTATGTACCACCTCCCTACCACACACAGTATACAACATCCACCTACCACACAGTATGTACCACCCCTACCACGCACAATATGTATCACCCCCAACCACACAGTATGCACCACCCCCTACCACACACAGTATGCACTACCCCCTACCCCACACAGTATGCACCACCCCTTACCACATAGTATGTAACACTCCTACCACACACAGTATGCACCACCCCCTCTCTCACACAAAGTATGCACCACCCCCTCCCTCACACAAAGTATACACCACCCCCTCCCTCACACAAAGAATGCAACATCCCCTCCCTTCCTCCCCCACAAAGTATACACCCGTAGGGGTGTGTGGGGAGACGCGTGATGCAGCATACATGACCCTCAACACAGTCACAACAATCCGCACCGTGAGAAACCCACCTGAAACCCACCTCAGCCCACCTGCAACCCACCACCAGCCCACCTACAACCCCCTCTATCCCACCTGCAACCCACCTCCAGCCCACCTGCAACCCACCACCAGCCCACCTGCAACCCACCACCAGCCCACCTGCAACCCACCACCAGCCCACCTGCAACCCACCACCAGCCCACCTACAACCCACCTCCAGCCCACCTGCAACCCACCACCAGCCCACCTGCAACCCACCACCAGCCCACCTGCAACCCACCTCCAGCCCACCTGCAACCCACCTCCAGCCCACCTGCAACCCACCTGCAGCCCACCTGCAACCCACCACCAGCCCACCTGCAACCCACCACCAGCCCACCTGCAACCCACCACCAGCCCACCTACAACCCACCTTAAGCCCACCTGCAACCCACCACCAGCCCACCTGCAACCCACCACCAGCCCACCTACAACCCACCACCAGCCCACCTGCAACCCACCACCAGCCCACCTGCAACCCACCACCAGCCCACCTACAACCCACCTCCAGCCCACCTACAACCCACCTCCAGCCCACCTGCAACCCACCACCAGCCTACCTCTAGCCCACCCGCAACCCACCTGCAGCCCAGCCCACCACCACCAGCCCAGCTCTTAAAAAAAAAAAACACCTTGCAATCGAAGGACACCGGGTGCGATCCCCGGGCGGGTGGTGACGTGGGGGACGGGGTGGGTCACGTACATGTTCCCTTACACCTCCTGTCTCGCTTCACCTAACATTAAATAGGTACCTGGAACTGACTTGATAAAGTTCTACAGAGAGAAGACTTGATAAAGCTCTACAGAGAGAAGCAACACTTGATAAAGCTCTACAGAGAGAAGACTTGATAAAGCTCTACAGAGAGAAGCAAGACTTGATAAAGCTGTACAGAGAGAAGTAACACTTGATAAAGCTCTACAGAGAGAAGCAAGACTTGATAAAGCTCTACAGAGAGAGGTAACACTTGATAAAGCTCTACAGAGAGAAGCAAGACTTGATAAAGCTCTACAGAGAGAAGCAACACTTGATAAAGCTCTACAGAGAGAACACTTGACAAAGCTCTACAGAGAGAAGTAACACTTGATAAAGCTCTACAGAGAGAAGCAACACTTGATAAAGCTCTACAGAGAGAAGCAACACTTGATAAAGCTCTACAGAGAGAAGTAACACTTGATAAAGCTCTACAGAGAGAAGTAACACTTGATAAAGCTCTACAGAGAGAAGCAAGACTTGATAAAGCTCTACAGAGAGAAGTAACACTTGATAAAGCTCTACAGAGAGAAGCAAGACTTGATAAAGCTCTACAGAGAGAAGCAAGACTTGATAAAGCTCTACAGAGAGAAGCAACACTTGATAAAGCTCTACAGAGAGAACACTTGATATAGCTCTACAGAGAGAAGCAACACTTGATAAAGCTCTACAGAGAGAAGACTTGATAAAGCTCTAAAGAGAGAAGCAAGACTTGATAAAGCTCTACAGGGAGAAGTAACACTTGATAAAGCTCTACAGAGAGAAGTAACACTTTATAAAGCTCTACAGAGAGAAGCAACACTTGATAAAGCTCTACAGAGAGAAGCAACACTTGATAAAGCTCTACAGAGAGAAGCAAGACTTGATAAAGCTCTACAGAGAGAAGACTTGATAAAGCTCTACAGAGAGAAGCAACACTTGATAAAGCTCTACAGAGAGAAGACTTGATAAAGCTCTACAGAGAGAAGACTTGATAAAGCTCTACAGAGAGAAGCAACACTTGATAAAGCTCTACAGAGAGAAGACTTGATAAAGCTCTACAGAGAGAAGCAACACTTGATAAAGCTCTACAGAGAAGAGCAAGACTTGATAAAGCTCTACAGAGAGAAGTAACACTTGATAAAGCTCTACAGAGAGAAGCAACACTTGATAAAGCTCTACAGAGAGAAGACTTGATAAAGCTCTACAGAGAGAAGCAAGACTTGATAAAGCTCTACAGAGAGAAGTAACACTTGATAAAGCTCTACAGAGAAGCAACACTTGATAAAGCTCTACAGAGAGAAGCAACACTTGATAAAGCTCTACAGAGAGAAGCAACACTTGATAAAGCTCTACAGAGAGAAGACTTGATAAAGCTCTACAGAGAGAAGACTTAATAAAGCTCTACAGAGAAGCAACACTTGATAAAGCTCTACAGAGAGAAGTAACACTTGATAAAGCTCTACAGAGAGAAGCAAGACTTGATAAAGCTCTACAGAGAGAAGCAACACTTGATAAAGCTCTACAGAGAGAAGACTTGATAAAGCTCTACAGAGAGAAGACTTAATAAAGCTCTACAGAGAAGCAACACTTGATAAAGCTCTACAGAGAGAAGTAACACTTGATAAAGCTCTACAGAGAGAAGCAAGACTTGATAAAGCTCTACAGAGAGAAGCAAGACTTGATAAAGCTCTACAGAGAGAAGTAACACTTGATAAAGCTCTACAGAGAGAAGTAACACTTGATAAAGCTCTACAGAGAGAAGCAAGACTTGATAAAGCTCTACAGAGAGAAGCAACACTTGATAAAGCTCTACAGAGAGAAGCAACACTTGATAAAGCTCTACAGAGAGAAGTAATACTTGATAAAGCTCTACAGAGAGAAGTAACACTTGATAAAGCTCTACAGAGAAAAGCAACACTTGATAAAGCTCTACAGAGAGAAGACTTGATAAGGCTCTACAGAGAGAAGACTTGATAAAGCTCTACAGAGAGAAGCAACACTTGATAAAGCTCTACAGAGAGAAGCAACACTTGATAAAGCTCTACAGAGAGAAGACTTGATAAAGCTCTACAGAGAAGCAACACTTGATAAAGCTCTACAGAGAGAAGACTTGATAAAGCTCTACAGAGAGAAGCAACACTTGATAAAGCTCTACAGAGAGAAGCAACACTTGATAAAGCTCTACAGAGAGAAGCAACACTTGATAAAGCTCTACAGAGAGAAGCAACACTTGATAAAGCTCTACAGAGAGAAGCAACACTTGATAAAGCTCTACAGAGAGAAGCAACACTTGATAAAGCTCTACAGAGAGAAGTAATACTTGATAAAGCTCTACAGAGAGAAGTAACACTTGATAAAGCTCTACAGAGAAAAGCAACACTTGATAAAGCTCTACAGAGAGAAGACTTGATAAGGCTCTACAGAGAGAAGACTTGATAAAGCTCTACAGAGAGAAGCAACACTTGATAAAGCTCTACAGAGAGAAGCAACACTTGATAAAGCTCTACAGAGAGAAGACTTGATAAAGCTCTACAGAGAAGCAACACTTGATAAAGCTCTACAGAGAGAAGACTTGATAAAGCTCTACAGAGAGAAGCAACACTTGATAAAGCTCTACAGAGAGAAGCAACACTTGATAAAGCTCTACAGAGAGAAGCAACACTTGATAAAGCTCTACAGAGAGAAGCAACACTTGATAAAGCTCTACAGAGAGAAGCAACACTTGATAAAGCTCTACAGAGAGAAGTAACACTTGATAAAGCTCTACACAGGGAAGCATCACTTGATAAAGCTCTATACAGAGAAGCAAGACTTGATAAAGCTCTATTAAACTGTCGTGGGTTGCACACTGGGGGTGGTAACGTACCTAAGCCAGAGGATGAGCTTTGAAATGAGATGAGGTAAGATAACAGCTCTTGGCCCCGTAGATACAACGATGCATGAGAAATGCAACGAAATATATATATATATATATATATATATATATATATATATATATATATATATATATATATATATATATATATATATATATATATATATATATATTTATAAACTAATGCCATCAATCAAGTGGAACGACACAACGAAAATTTTTAACGTTAAGATATAACGTTTAACGACGATAGATAAGCTTCATTCGAGGGGGGGGGGGAACTATTAATCTGGACGTACAATTCTCTCGTTTAAAACTCGTCAAAAACTTCAAAAAGTTTGCATCGTAAATTAGCCTTGATTTGGAACGAAGGATAACGAATTACGTCACTTGAGATTACTTACAGCGTAAATAAAAAAACGAAGCGTGTAGTCTATTTTCATACACAAGACATGGGAGAAAAACCGCAGGAAATACGCATCGTTAAGCGCGCGCAATGCGTCACGGAGCACGTTAAACATTTACCAAACGTACTGCTTATCAATTTTTTCTCGTAATTCCTGCCGCTAGGGGGCTAGTTCGTTATGTACCCGCAACTCATCTCTGAGGCAGCACAATGTGGGCCACTGGGCCGCCAGCAGCAACAGGCTGGTTGACTAAGCAAGCACCTGGAGGTTACCTGGAGGTTATTCCGGGGATCAACGCCCCCGCGGCCCGGTCCATGACCAGGCCTCCCGATGGATCAGGGCCTGATCAACTAGGCTGTTACTGCTGGCCGCACGCAGTCCGACGTACGAGCCACAGCCCGGCTGATCCGGCACTGACTTTAGGTATCTGTCCAGCTCTCTCTTGAAGGCAGCCAGGGGTTTATTGGCAATTCCCCTAATGCTTGGTGGGAGGCTGTTGAACAGTTTTGGGCCCCGGACACTTATGGTGTTTTCTCTTAGTGTACCAATGGCGCCCCTACTTTTTATTGGCGGCATTTTGCATCGCCTGCCCAGTCTTTTACTTTCGTAGGGAGTGATTTCTGTGTGCAGATTTGGGACCAGACAAGCCTGGTCCAGGGTGCATTACACCCGTCCCAGGGACGGGTGTAATGGGTCCTGGACCAGGTGTAATGTGTCCTGAACGGGTGTAATGGGTCCTGGATGGGTGTAATGGGTCCTCAACGGGTGTAATGGGTCCTGGATCAGGTGTAATGGGTCCTGGACGGGTATAATGGGTCCTCGCATACACTACACCCGCCCTAGAGACGGGTGTAATGGGTCCTGGACCAGGTGTAATGGGTCCTGAACGGATGTAATGGGTCCTGGATGGGTGTAATGGGTCCTGGACCAGGTGTAATGGGTCCTGGGCGGGTATAATGGGTCCTTGCATACACTACACCCGCCCCAGGGACGGGTGTAATGGGTCCTGGATCAGGTGTAATGGGTCCTGAACAGGTGTAATGGGTCCTGGACCAGGTGTAATGGGTCCTGGACCAGGTGTAATGGGTCCTGAACCAGGTGTAGTGGGTCCTGAACCAGGTGTAGTGGGTCCTGAACCAGGTGTAATGGGTCCTGGATGGGTATAATTGTAATGGGTCCTGGATCAGGTGTAATGGGTCCTGAACAGGTGTAATGGGTCCTGAACAGGTGTAATGGGTCCTGGACGGGTGTAATGGGTCCTGGATGGGTGTAATGGGTCCTGGATGGGTGTAATGGGTCCTGGACCAGGTGTAATGGGTCCTGGACCAGGTGTAATGGGTCCTGAACCAGGTGTAATGGGTCCTGAACCAGGTGTAATGGGTCCTGAACCAGGTGTAATGGGTCCTGGACCAGGTGTAATGGGTCCTGAACCAGGTGTAGTGGGTCCTGAACCAGGTGTAATGGGTCCTGGACGGGTATAATGGGTCCTCGCACACACTACACCCGCCCCAGGGACGGGTGTAATGGGTCCTGGATCAGGTGTAATGAGTCCTGGACGGGTGTAATGGGTCCTGGACGGGTGTAATGGGTCCTGGACGGGTGTAATGGGTCCTGGACCAGGTGTAGTGGGTCCTGAACCAGGTGTAATGGGTTCTGGACGGGTATAATGGGTCCTCGCATACACTACACCCGCCCCAGGGACGGGTGTAATGGGTCCTGGATCAGGTGTAATGAGTCCTGGACGGGTGTAATGGGTCCTGGACGGGTGTAATGGGTCCTGGACGGGTGTAATGGGTCCTGGACCAGGTGTAGTGGGTCCTGAACCAGGTGTAATGGGTTCTGGACGGGTATAATGGGTCCTCGCACACACTACACCCGCCCCAGGGACGGGTGTAATGGGTCCTGGACCAGGTGTAGTGGGTCCTGAACCAGGTGTAATGGGTTCTGGACGGGTATAATGGGTCCTCGCACACACTACACCCGACCCAGGGACGGGTGTAATGGGTCCTGGACCAGGTGTAGTGGGTCCTGAACCAGGTGTAATGGGTTCTGGACGGGTATAATGGGTCCTCGCACACACTACACCCGACCCAGGGACGGGTGTAGTGTGTGCGAGGTGATATCTCACCCCTATCAGCCTTCAGCTGTTCTATTAATTTTATAGTTCCTTGATAATGTGAAAAATCACGAAAGCGCTTGCAAGTTCACTGTCTTTTCACAGTGGATGTTCTACTTCTGGTATGAGTGGATGCTGTTAGCCTGGTCTGGGACCGGGGACGTCGGGAGAAGAGGGGGAGCGGTGACCCCCGGTATCACTCCTAAGGTCACCTGCTCGACCTTGTCTTCCCTCTGGATAGAACCACCGGGAATGTCCAATCTTTAAATCTTTAAAAAATACAAGAACAAAGCTTGCTTTAAGCCTTGAAAAACAAGAACCAAGCTTGCTTTAAGCCTTGAAAAACAAGAACCAAGCTTGCTTTAAGCCTTGAAAAACAAGAACCAAGCTTGCTTTAAGCCTTGAAAAACAAGAACCAAGCTTGCTTTAAGCCTTGAAAAACAAGAACCAAGCTTGCTTTAAGCCTTGAAAAACAAGAACCAAGCTTGCTTTAAGCCTTGAAAAACAAGAACCAAGCTTGCTTTAAGCCTTGAAAAACAAGAACCAAGCTTGCTTTAAGCCTTGAAAAACAAGAACCAAGCTTGCTTTAAGCCTTGAAAAACAAGAACCAAGCTTGCTTTAAGCCTTGAAAAACAAGAACCAAGCTTGCTTTAAGCCTTGAAAAACAAGAACAAAGCTTGCTTTAAGCCTTGAAAAACAAGAACCAAGCTTGCTTTAAGCCTTGAAAAACAAGAACCAAGCTTGCTTTAAGCCTTGAAAAACAAGAACCAAGCTTGTTTCAAGCCTTAACAACGTTTGCAATAACCAGCCTTCTCAATTTTCACTTCATACCCACTACATTTCGCTCTAAACAGAGCGAAACGTACTGTACAGAGCTTTGTTATATAAACGACCTGATACAGCTCTGCAGAGACTGAAATGCAGCCTATATAGGTCAGCTTTATATCTGATAAGCTCTACATTGGTCGAAACGCAGCTACGATAATAACTTGCTCTGCACGTTTCTCTCAATGCTATTATGAGATTACTGATAATGGTTATAATAATCTGGAGTGTGTGACTGTTTCTCGGACACTGGTTAAGCTGTCATGGGTTACTGACCAATCAGGAAGAAGCTTTGACAGAGGTAATGACTTGATGGTGATCGGACTAGATGTGGAAGTGTGTGGTAGTGGTGGTGGTTGTGATGATGGTGGTGGTGGTGGTGGTGGTAGTAATTGTGATAATGAGGAATGTGGTGGTAGTAGTAATGGTGGTGGTGACAGTAGTAGCAGTAATGAAGGTGGTAGTAATAGTAGGAGTGGTGTAATGGTGGTGGTAATGAGTGGAAGTGCTGGTGGTGGTAATGAGTGGAAGTGCTGGTGGTGGTAATGAGTGGAAGTGCTGGTGGTGATGAGTGGAAGTGCTGGTGGTGGTAATGAGTGGAAGTGCTGGTGGTGGTAATGAGTGGAAGTGCTGGTGGTGGTAATGAGTGGAAGTGCTGGTGGTGGTAATGAGTGGAAGTGCTGGTGGTGGTAATGAGTGTTAGGTGGGTTGTAGTGGTGGTAAACGGGGAGAACAAACGGTAACAGGAACCCCATCAACAGGGCGAGATCAACAGCCTAAGCGTCAACGGAAGGTCAACAGCATCAATATAATGAACAACGGATGTGGTGGCAACAACAGCAACAAAAACAACATTAAAGCAAGAACAATAACAACAACAATTCATAAGCAGCGCCATCATCAGGCGGAACAACAAAAAACAACGGGAACCACAACAAGAACCAACATCGCCAATAACGAGAGTAACAACAGGACTACCACCACGGAGTGCAACAGCAACAGGAGAGAGAAACGTAACAAGTGCAACAACAGCACCAGCAGATCCGACAATACGGCTATTGCCAACAGAGCAACACGATCAATCAACGTAGTCACACTGGCAGCCAACGCGCCGGCAACAGGAGACGCAACAGGACGAAGGCCAACAGAGCGTAGAAAAAACAGAGATAATCGGACATTTTCCTGTCACGAATATGCTTCGCTCTTCAACCTACATCCGCCGTCAGTGTCCCTCCCAGACCCACTCACTTTTCCCGAGCCTGTCGACCCTTCCCTCAAAGCTTCGTTCGTAACCTCTCAACCTCCTGAAAGTTCAGAGGCACGTAAGTTCCCCCGTCTTCTAATATCTTTCCACTATAATCTACCTTGTCCATAATTACTATCCCATTTTCTTTGTCTGTTTCGTAAGGTGAAGTCCAGGATCTTTCCTTATTCATGGTATAACTTAACAAATCTCAGACCTCTGCAACACAATTGGCATCAAGGATTTGTTAAGTTCCTGGACGTCACCTTACGAAACAGACAAAGAAAATGCGATAGTAATTATAGACAAGGTAGATTATAGGGAAAAAATTAACATATCAAAACTTAAGTACCTTTTAACGCTCAGATCTCGAGAAGACTATGGTTGGACCCTGTTTATTTTTGTGTAATGTAGGGCGATCAATGCTTGATAAACAACTTTCTACATCTTCCTGTGATAGGGAAGGTGAGGGAGGTGGAGGTAGGGGGTCTGGAAGTGTTCGTTCACAGATCAACTGATGATAATGCAGAAACGTGGTTTGTACAAGTCAGGGAGCAACGTACACACAATTCGACACTAATACACAACCAAAGACACGCACATACAAGTACAAACTGTCCCTGTATCTATTTAGATCTCTCTCTCTCTCTCTCTTTCACACACAGACACGCCAGGAGCTATGTAAGGCGGGACCAGGAGCTATGAATCGACCCCTGCAACCACAACTAGGTGAGTACACATACACACTCGTAAACGTAAGGTTTACCTTGGCCCCCAGTACAAGGCCGCGCGCCCCGTACTCTGGAAAAACACTGCTGTAAGCAAGGTAGTCTGACCACAACATTACCGCTTAGCTGTTCAATATACAGGCTGAAAGCTCAGCCCATTTCTAAGCCTGGTCCTATCTAAGGTAGGCTAATACTACGACCCCCCAGCATAGCACCTATGCTATACCTTTGATGAGTTCCAAGAGTCTACTCCTGGAGATCGGTCATGGGCCAGGCTCGTCTGGTGCTTGCCTGGTCAACCAGGCTGTTGATGCTGGAGGCCCGCTGTCCCGCATACCCATCAACTACTACCACCTCTGAACATTAAAATGGTATGAAATACCGACAGATTGTTAGGTAAGACACATATGCAACAGTTAGGTATCTTTATTTCGAAACGTTTCGCCTACACAGTAGGCTTCTTCAGTCGAGTACAGAAAGGTTGATAGAAGCAGAAGATACTTGAAGACGATGTAATCAGTCCATCACCCTTAAAGTTTTGAGGTGGTCAGTCCCTCAGTCTGGAGAAGAGCATTGTTCCGTTGTCTGAAACAATATGAAGTTGAAGTGACAGAATGGGGCCTTTATATAGTGCCAGGAGGTGAGACGTAGGTTGCTTTGGGAGGGCAGGTCCTTCTCAAACCCAGCCGTTCTCACTAGTAGAGGTTGTCGAAGTGGTCTGTACCAAGATACCCTTGTGTTGCAGTGTCTGACAGAATGAACATTAAAATGGTATGAAATACCGACAGATTGTTAGGTAAGACACATATGCAACAGTTAGGTATCTTTATTTCGAAACGTTTCGCCTACACAGTAGGCTTCTTCAGTCGAGTACAGAAAGGTTGATAGAAGCAGAAGATACTTGAAGACGATGTAATCAGTCCATCACCCTTAAAGTTTTGAGGTGGTCAGTCCCTCAGTCTGGAGAAGAGCATTGTTCCGTTGTCTGAAACAATATGAAGTTGAAGTGACAGAATGGGGCCTTTATATAGTGCCAGGAGGTGAGACGTAGGTTGCTTTGGGAGGGCAGGTCCTTCTCAAACCCAGCCGTTCTCACTAGTAGAGGTTGTCGAAGTGGTCTGTACCAAGATACCCTTGTGTTGCAGTGTCTGACAGAATGAACATTAAAATGGTATGAAATACCGACAGATTGTTAGGTAAGACACATATGCAACAGTTAGGTATCTTTATTTCGAAACGTTTCGCCTACACAGTAGGCTTCTTCAGTCGAGTACAGAAAGGTTGATAGAAGCAGAAGATACTTGAAGACGATGTAATCAGTCCATCACCCTTAAAGTTTTGAGGTGGTCAGTCCCTCAGTCTGGAGAAGAGCATTGTTCCGTTGTCTGAAACAATATGAAGTTGAAGTGACAGAATGGGGCCTTTATATAGTGCCAGGAGGTGAGACGTAGGTTGCTTTGGGAGGGCAGGTCCTTCTCAAACCCAGCCGTTCTCACTAGTAGAGGTTGTCGAAGTGGTCTGTACCAAGATACCCTTGTGTTGCAGTGTCTGACAGAATGAACATTAAAATGGTATGAAATACCGACAGATTGTTAGGTAAGACACATATGCAACAGTTAGGTATCTTTATTTCGAAACGTTTCGCCTACACAGTAGGCTTCTTCAGTCGAGTACAGAAAGGTTGATAGAAGCAGAAGATACTTGAAGACGATGTAATCAGTCCATCACCCTTAAAGTTTTGAGGTGGTCAGTCCCTCAGTCTGGAGAAGAGCATTGTTCCGTTGTCTGAAACAATATGAAGTTGAAGTGACAGAATGGGGCCTTTATATAGTGCCAGGAGGTGAGACGTAGGTTGCTTTGGGAGGGCAGGTCCTTCTCAAACCCAGCCGTTCTCACTAGTAGAGGTTGTCGAAGTGGTCTGTACCAAGATACCCTTGTGTTGCAGTGTCTGACAGAATGAACATTAAAATGGTATGAAATACCGACAGATTGTTAGGTAAGACACATATGCAACAGTTAGGTATCTTTATTTCGAAACGTTTCGCCTACACAGTAGGCTTCTTCAGTCGAGTACAGAAAGGTTGATAGAAGCAGAAGATACTTGAAGACGATGTAATCAGTCCATCACCCTTAAAGTTTTGAGGTGGTCAGTCCCTCAGTCTGGAGAAGAGCATTGTTCCGTTGTCTGAAACAATATGAAGTTGAAGTGACAGAATGGGGCCTTTATATAGTGCCAGGAGGTGAGACGTAGGTTGCTTTGGGAGGGCAGGTCCTTCTCAAACCCAGCCGACAATCTGTCGGTATTTCATACCATTTTAATGTTCATTCTGTCAGACACTGCAACACAAGGGTATCTTGGTACAGACCACTTCGACAACCTCTACTAGTGAGAACGGCTGGGTTTGAGAAGGACCTGCCCTCCCAAAGCAACCTACGTCTCACCTCCTGGCACTATATAAAGGCCCCATTCTGTCACTTCAACTTCATATTGTTTCAGACAACGGAACAATGCTCTTCTCCAGACTGAGGGACTGACCACCTCAAAACTTTAAGGGTGATGGACTGATTACATCGTCTTCAAGTATCTTCTGCTTCTATCAACCTTTCTGTACTCGACTGAAGAAGCCTACTGTGTAGGCGAAACGTTTCGAAATAAAGATACCTAACTGTTGCATATGTGTCTTACCTAACAATCTGTCGGTATTTCATACCATTTTAATGTTCATTCTGTCAGACACTGCAACACAAGGGTATCTTGGTACAGACCACTTCGACAACCTCTACTAGTGAGAACGGCTGGGTTTGAGAAGGACCTGCCCTCCCAAAGCAACCTACGTCTCACCTCCTGGCACTATATAAAGGCCCCATTCTGTCACTTCAACTTCATATTGTTTCAGACAACGGAACAATGCTCTTCTCCAGACTGAGGGACTGACCACCTCAAAACTTTAAGGGTGATGGACTGATTACATCGTCTTCAAGTATCTTCTGCTTCTATCAACCTTTCTGTACTCGACTGAAGAAGCCTACTGTGTAGGCGAAACGTTTCGAAATAAAGATACCTAACTGTTGCATATGTGTCTTACCTAACAATCTGTCGGTATTTCATACCATTTTAATGTTCATTCTGTCAGACACTGCAACACAAGGGTATCTTGGTACAGACCACTTCGACAACCTCTACTAGTGAGAACGGCTGGGTTTGAGAAGGACCTGCCCTCCCAAAGCAACCTACGTCTCACCTCCTGGCACTATATAAAGGCCCCATTCTGTCACTTCAACTTCATATTGTTTCAGACAACGGAACAATGCTCATCTCCAGACTGAGGGACTGACCACCTCAAAACTTTAAGGGTGATGGACTGATTACATCGTCTTCAAGTATCTTCTGCTTCTATCAACCTTTCTGTACTCGACTGAAGAAGCCTACTGTGTAGGCGAAACGTTTCGAAATAAAGATACCTAACTGTTGCATATGTCTTACCTAACACTACCACCTCTGGTATAAACCTTGGTAATAAATACCGACAAGTTGGTTTAGAAAGACACGAAAGCAAACACTATAACATATTTATTAGAAAACGTTTCGGTCCTGGGACCTTGGGCTTTGTTCAAGGAATTATCACTGCTGCAGCTACTGAGCCTTCAAGACCGGTCATTCCCAGAAGATACATCCAAGCACTCAGGAACCTGGCCAACAACGATGATATCGTCATTACAACCGCTGACAAAGGAGGTGGTGTGGTGTTACTCAACACTGTCGACTACAACAATAAAGTCTTAAATCTTCTCAACGATGCTAACACATACCAGCCTGTATCGGAATCAGTGCTACTTCAGAGTACCCAGACTTTCCTTCAAAAGGCTCGTAGCATCTTACGAAAATCAGAACAAGGCAAGAAACTACTTAAACTTTTACCAGGTCAACCGAAACCAGCACGCCTGTATGGCCTTCCTAAGACACACAAACCTGGCATCCCACTACGGCCTATCACTTCGGGCATAGGGAGCGCACCACACAGACTAGCCGGCCACCTTGCCAAATACCTTTCAGCACTTCTGGGCACCATCAGTCAAGCCCACCTCAAACACTCAGGTGACCTTCTCTCCCGAATTTCCAACCTGAATGTCAAAAACAAAAGCATGGCTTCCTTCGATGTCACAGCCCTCTTTACCAACGTTCCTACTGACGCTGCAATCAACATTCTGAGACAGAGGCTCACTGAAAACCACGACCTCCCTTTACCTCTTCTAGATTTCATCAATCTAGTGGAACTTTGTGTTAATTTCAACTTCTTCAAGTATCAGGACAACTGTTACAAACAATGCTTTGGGATGGCAATGGGCAGCCCGCTCAGTGCTGTGCTTGCCAACCTCTTCATGGAAAACCTGGAGACAGAGAAATTCAGCACCCTCATTCCCAACACCGTTACCTGGCTAAGATACGTTGATGATATATTGGTTTTCTATCCGAGACGTCTCAATATCCAGGCCCTTCTCAACAAGATCAATGCAGTTGAACCATCAATAAAGTTTACACTTGAACTCGAAAATGATGGCAAACTTCCTTTCCTCGACGTTCTACTGTGCAGATCTCCCGACAGTGACAAACTTCTCTTCAAAGTGTATAGAAAACCTACCAACAAGGACGATCTTATACACTTCTACTCACACCAAGACACCCGCACTAAGAGAGGAGTCCTCATTGGCTTCTTCTTGAGAGCTCTTCGCATCTCCAGCCCTTGTTTTCTAGAAGAAGAATGCACTTACATAACACAAGCCTTTACACGTCTTCAGTTCCCATCTTTCTTCATCCGAAATTGCAGACTCAAGGCACAAGCTATCCTCAACAAACCGCCCATGGAACAGCCCCCTAAACAGTTCATAGTACTCCCATGTGGCGATGTTGCCACGAATACTCGCCGGGCACTTGCTATGAGTAACATCAACGTTTCCACCATAAACACATCATCTATCAAAGACCTCACTACGAAACGCAGCCCCACACCTCTAACTTCTACAGCAGGCGTCTACACTATCCCTTGTGGGTTCTGTCCCAAGAAATATGTAGGTGAGACAGGCAGAGATCTTGCAGTCCGCCTGAATGAGCATCGAAATGCCTCTAACAGAGACGATGTAAGGTACGCCTGTGTCCTCCACAGAGACTCCACGGGGCATTTGATGAACTGGAATGAGGCACAACTCGTTCTCACCGAACCAGACCTCAGACGCCGACGGTGCCTAGAAGCCTCACTAATCGCCGTCACCGACACTATAGAACGCAACACTGGAAACTACAAAATTTCAAAAACATTGGCATATATGATAATTAAGCAGCACCAACCCAACAACACAGGAGTCACATGATTTCATCGTCTACCCGTCCTCATCATAGGTAGAGGTTGTTTTGATAAGGACCTGCCTCGCATGGGCCAGTAGACCTTCTACAGTGTTCCTCCATTCTAATGTTCTTATGACATTCCTCAGGTCACGTGCGTCACATCTCACTCTCCGCCTATATATATAATGTCTTTCTACCTCTGTATGTTAGAAGTGATCAAGGTCCCAGGACCGAAACGTTTTCTAATAAATATGTTATAGTGTTTGCTTTCGTGTCTTTCTAAACCAACTACCACCTCTACCCACGCGTCACCTCACCTGATTCCTGCCACTATATATATATATATATATATATATATATATATATATATATATATATATATATATATATATATATATATATATATGTTTTCTTAATTTTCTCTGTATTAGGACTGAAGAAGCCACTCGTGGCGAAACGTTTCCTTTAATATATGTCCTGAACTGTACATGTCTTTTTCCACATACCCATCACAGCCTGGTTGATCTAGCACCCACAATAGTAACACCCAGGTACCTGTTACCGCTAGGTGAACATCACAACAGGAACATTCAGGTACCTGTCACTGCTAGGTGAACATCACAACAGGAACATTCAGGTACCTGTCACTGCTAGGTGAACATCACAACAGGAACATTCAAGTACCTGTCACTGCTAGGCGTACATCACAACAGGAACATTCAGGTACCTGTCACTGCTAGGTGAACATCACAACAGGAACATTCAGGTACCTGTCACTGCTAGGTGAACATCACAACAGGAACATTCAGGTACCTGTCACTGCTAGGTGAACATCACAACAGGAACATTCAGATACCTGTCACTGCTAGGCGTACATCACAACAGGAACATTCAGGTACCTGTCACTGCTAGGTGAACATCACAACAGGAACATTCAGGTACCTGTCACTGCTAGGTGAACATCACAACAGGAACATTCAGGTACCTGTCACTGCTAGGTGAACATCACAACAGGAACATTCAGGTACCTGTCACTGCTAGGTGAACATCACAACAGGAACATTCAGGTACCTGTCACTGCTAGGCGAACATCACAACAGGAACATTCAGGTACCTGTCACTGCTAGGTGAACATCACAACAGGAACATTCAGGTACCTGTCACTGCTAGGTGAACATCACAACAGGAACATTCAGGTACCTGTCACTGCTAGGCGAACATCACAACAGGAACATTCAGGTACCTGTCACTGCTAGGCGAACATCACAACAGGAACATTCAGGTACCTGTCACTGCTAGGCGAACATCACAACAGGAACATTCAGGTACCTGTCACTGCTAGGTGAACATCACAACAGGAACATTCAGGTACCTGTCACTGCTAGGTGAACATCACAGCTGGAGCACCCAGGTACCTATTTACTCTTAGGTGAATACTAAAGCATGGCTCCCCTTCTACAGTTCTGTATTATATAAGAACATAAGAATGGAGGAACACTGCAGAAGGCCTACTGGCCCATGCGAGGCAGGTCCTTATCAAAACGACTACTACCTAAAGCTTCCCTAGAAATAACTCCCGTACCCAATGACACCAATCAAACCCAGCCCCTCCCACTCATATATTTGTCCAGTCTCTTCTTAAAGTCACACAAGGTCCTAGCCTCTATCACCCCATTGGGAAGACTGTTCCACGCATCTACAACTCTGTTAGAAAACCAGTACTTACCTATGTCCTTTCTAAATCTAAATTTATCCAACTTAAATCCATTATTCCTGGTTCGACACCCTCAGTACTTTATTAATATCTCCCTTGTTTATGCCCGTCATCCACTTATACACTTCAATGATATCTCCCCTCATTCTACGCCTCTCCAGAGAGTGGAGATTTAAGGCTTTGAGTCTATCTTCATACGGAAGGTTCCTTACACAGTAAATCATTTTAGTCATTCTTCTCTGTATGTTCTCTAATGAGTCTATATCCATCCTGTAGTAAGGGGACCAAAACTGAGCAGCATAATCTAAATGAGGCCTCACTAGTGATGTATAGAGCTGTAAAATAACTTTTGGACTTCTGTTACTTATACTTCTTGAGATAAATCCAAGTAATCTGTTGGCCTTGTTGCGCACACTAAGGCACTGCTGTCTTGGCTTTAGATTTCTGCTTACCATGACTCGAACATTAAAATGGTATAAAATACCGACAGATTGTTAAGTAAGACACATGTGCAACAGTTAGGTATCTTTATTTCGAAACGTTTCGCCTACACAGTAGGCTTCTTCAGTCGAGTACAGAAAAGTTGATAGAAGCAGAAGAGACTTGAAGACGATGTAATCAGTCCATCACCCTTAAAGTTTTGAGGTGGTCAGTCCCTCAGTCTGGAGAAGAGCATTGTTCCAAAGTTTGAAACAATATCATATTGTTTCAAACTTTGGAACAATGCTCTTCTCCAGACTGAGGGACTGACCACCTCAAAACTTTAAGGGTGATGGACTGATTACATCGTCTTCAAGTCTCTTCTGCTTCTATCAACTTTTCTGTACTCGACTGAAGAAGCCTACTGTAGGCGAAACGTTTCGAAATAAAGATACCTAACTGTTGCACATGTGTCTTAATTACCATGACTCCCAAGTCTTTTTCACATTCTGTATGATCAAGCTCTACTTCACCTAGATTATAGCTTCGAGGGTTATTTTCATTACCAAGGGCAAGTACCTTACACTTATCCACATTGAACTTCATCTGCCATTTTTCAGACCAAGACATTAATTTGTCCAAATCGTCCTGGAGTTCATTGATATCCTCCTCAGAGTGAATTATACGGCCTATCTTTGTATCATCAGCAAATTTACTCATGTCACTCGTAATCCCTTCATCAAGGTCATTAATGTAAATTATGAACAAGAGAGGGCCTAAAACTGATCCTTGTGGAACGCCACTAGTGACTAATCCCCATTCAGATTTCACTCCATTAATGGTAACTCTCTGCTTTCTATTGGTAAGCCATGCCTCAATCCATGCTAGAACTTTACCTCCTATACCATGAGCTGCCACTTTTCTTAAGAGTCTCTTGTGAGGTACTCTGTCGAAGGCTTTACTAAAATCCAAATAAACAATATCATATTCCTTATCACTGTCAACTGCCTCAAATGTTCTATTGAAGAACGTCAGTAAGTTTGTCAGGCAGGAACGACCTCTCGTGAATCCATGCTGAGATTCATTTATCAAGTTATGCTCTTCAAGGTGACTTCTGATAATGTCAGCTATAATTGATTCTAATAACTTGCCCACTATAGATGTCAGGCTTATTGGACGGTAATTTGAAGGAGTGGACTTATCCCCTGATTTGAATATAGGAACCACATTAGCCATCCTCCACATCTCTGGCACAACACTGGTAAGGATGGACGCATTGAATACACTCGTTAATGGCTGACTAAGCTCCATCTTGCATTCCTTAAGTACCCTTGAAAACAACTCATCGGGTCCCGGGGACTTATTTTGTTTCAGTTTGTCTATCTGTTTAATAACCATGTCCCTCGTGACAGTAATATTAGTTAACTTAAATTCATCAGGAACTAAATAATTGTTAATTACTGGAATCTCATTTACATCTTCCTGTGTAAAAACTGACAAAAAATAGTCATTAAATAAGGAACACATTTCCAGTTCATTATCCGTCAGCTGTCCATTCCCAGTTTTCAGAGGTCCTACTTTTTCCTTCACCTTCGTCCTATACACTTGAAAGAATCCCTTTGGATTAGTCTTTGATTCATTAGCAACTCTAATTTCATAGTCACATTTAGCCTTTCTAATCGCCTTTTTTACTTCTCTTTTAAGCTGAACATATTGGTCAGTAAGGTTAACCTCTCCTCTTCTGATGCGCCTATAAATTCCCCTTTTCTCCCCTAATAGATGCTTTAGCCTCCTGTTAACCCATTTGGGATCGTTATTATTAGACCTAATTTCTCTCTGGGGAATGTATATACTCTGGGCACTGTGTACATTATTAAGAAAACAATCATAAAAGCAGATCCCTTCATATTCATAAGTATGATTATCGTCAATAAAATCATTAGCTAGATAACCCCAATCAAGATTAGACAGATGTTCCCTAAGTCCATTATAATCAGCAGAACGAAAATCAGGGATTTTTACTGTATTATCATTATTCTTGCATTCCCAATTAATGCTAAAAGTGATGGATTTGTGATCACTTGCGCCAAGCTCTTCAGTGATCTCCAGATTATTCACGAGTGTTTCCTTATTTGACAAGACTAGGTCTAGCAAATTATTACCCCTGGTAGGCTCAGTTACGCTCTGTTTCAGAAAACAGTCCTGAACTGTTTCCATAAAGTCACTGGACTCTAGATTACCTGTCAAAGAATTCCAGTCAATTTGACTAAAGTTAAAGTCCCCTACTATGACTATGTTACTGTGTCCAAGAAGCCCTAACAATTTCGTCCCAAAAAAGTCTCCCTCTATCGTGATCCAAGCCTGGAGGTTGGTATATTACACCTAGAATTAGTTTTTCTTGACCCTCCACGAACTCTACCCAAACAGACTCTGTTACTGCTCCATCTATTTTTATACCTGTTTTTATGCAACAATTAATATTTTCTCGAACATACAATGCAACTCCTCCCCCTTTCCCATTACATCTATCCACATTGAACAACTTAAATCCCTGAATATTACACTCAGCAGTCATATCCCGACTCTTTAAATCATACCACGTTTCAGTTAATGCAATGATATCAAAGTTCCCAGCACATGCTACCAAACGTAGTTCATTAATTTTATTTCTTGCACTTCGACTGTTAGCATAAAATACCATCATATGTTTTTTCTTCTGCACATTTTTCCTATTCATCTTTGTTTTTACACAATTTCTGAAATTATCATTACCCAGAGTTACTCCATGACAGTTACTATTAAGATTCTTAATATCAGAGCATGAGTCAATATATCCATACTCATTATTTATCATTTCTAAACCCATACCTCTAACTAATACTAGTTTAAAGTCCTAACAACCCCCTCAACTGAGTTAGCAAGAAAACCCACACCTGCCCTGGATAAGTGAACCCCATCCCTGGCATACATGTCATTTCGGCCATAGAAGTTGTCCCAGTTGTCAATGAATGGTACTGCATTATCCTTACAGTGTTTATCCAGCCAACAATTAATACCAATTGCTCTGGACAACCATTCATTACCAACACCTCTTCTTGGCAAAATGCCACATATAACAGGGTGCCCCCCTTCTTCCTAATGATGTCTATAGCTGTCCTGAACTTTCTAACTAAATCCTCACTTCTACGCTTGCCTACATCATTGCCTCCAGCACTGAGGCAAATAATAGGATTGATCCCATTACCATTCATGATGTTGTCAAGCTGGCTAACAATGTCCTCCATCCCAGCCCCAGGAAAGCAAACCCTCTGTCTCCTACTCCTGTCCTTCAAGCAGAATGCCCTATCCATGTATCTAACCTGGCTATCCCCAACAACAACATTCTTACCTTCCTTGTTGTCGTTCGTCGTGACGATCCCAGTAGTCGACTCACATTCGTCGGGTAGCACCGAGAATGCGTTGGAGGTTTCCACAGGAGTTTCCACAGCAGTCTCCTTCTTCATCGTTTCTGGCTTTCCATTCGTCTTCTTGATCGTCAACTTCGTCATTCCCTGCTGTCCAGCCACTGACCACGATCCCTTCTTGACCTGAGGACTCGAAACAGGAGGACTACTACGAATCCTCTTGTTTTCCTCGGTCAATCGCCGTATCTCCATCTTCGCTACCCTCAGTTCTTCCTTAAGTTGCTGGTAAAGTTGCTCGATGGAGGGCATCTTGGTTCAGTCTACGGGAGCACACAAGACACTTCTTCACAGAGTTAAGTACAGGTCACCACTGAGTTAAGTACAGGTCACCACTGAGTTAAGTACAGGTCACCACTAAGTACGGGTCACCATTGAGTTAAGTACAGGTCACCACTGAGTTAAGTACAGGTCACCACAAGGGGAAGCGCTAAATCTACAGGGGTCATAAACCACCTGGAGAAATGGCAAGTAATAGGGATTTATACAAGGGGTAGGTTTAATTCCCACGAGGTTTAGGGTACCTCCCCTTTAATTAAGGAAGGCTAGGTCATAGTTCCTTCAAAGCTGGTTTTTGGTGTCCCGTAGCTTGATTGGTTGCGCACTCAGCTCACACACTGAGGTTCGAGGTTCGAATCTCCTCCGGTATGGCTGGAAAACATTAGGGACGTATTTCCATAAGACACCTACTGTCCCTGTTCACCCATCAGTTTAAAATGGGTACCTGGGAGTTAGTCGACTGGTGTGGGTCACACCCTGGGACAAAACTGACCTAATTTGCGGGAAATGCTCAGCATAAGAAGCGGTTTTCTATATAGTAGTATGTCATTTATGTCAGCTATGGTCTGTATACCACGTACATGTACTTGTAGTACATATAATTCAGACTTCCTACAAGGCTAGTTTAGACTTCCTACAAGGAAAACTAATTCAGAGTTCCTCCACGGATAGTTCAATTCCTATAAGGCTAGCTGAGACGTCCTAAAAGGCTAGATCGGACTTCCTTCAAGACTAGTTCATAATTCCTACAAGGAAGACTTCCTTCAAGGAAGACTAGTCCAGACATCACACTTCGCCTCAAATCTTCCAGGTCACGTGACCTACACATCACAACAAACGTTTACGGCCAAGGAAGCGGTGGTAAAGGTGCTGCTAAGTCCCTTCTCCTGCCAAAACACGTTTATCTCTTCCCATTTAGGTTTTTCCTGGTCATTTGGGACAGGGTGGCGAGCCAGACGCCTGGCTACAAGGGGCCAGCCAAACGCCTGGTTACAAGGGGCCAGCCAGACGCCTGGCTACAAGGGGCCAGCCAGACGCCTGGTTACAAGGGGCCAGCCAGACGCCTGGCTACAAGGGGCCAGCCAGACGCCTGGCTACAAGGGGCCAGCCAGACGCCTGGCTACATGATGGCCAGCAACAACAGTCTTGAAAGTTAAGACACATGTGCAACATCTGGATATCTTTATTGTAGACGTTTCGCCATCCAGTGGTTTTATCAATACAGATTCTCTAAAACCAAGACAACAGTGCATAAGTGTTCACAATAAAGCGAATAAGCATAAATAATAGGAGTCCTCAGGTTGTTCTTCAACTCTATATCTAAAATCTAAGTAAATAATATCAAATTCTTGGGGGTTATGGTGAGCAGCAACCTTAAACCAAGACAGCAATGTGATGAATGGTTTGAAAAACCGACAAGTTGAAGATTGAGACACTTATGCAGCATATGGGAATCTTTATTTAGGAAACGTTTCGCCACACAGTGGCTTCATCAGTCCAATACAAAGAGGAAGGCGTAAGGAGAGGAGGAGTATGAGGTAATCAGTCCCTCAGCCTGGAGTCGATGTGTTCAGTCCATCAATCTTGTAGAATGTACAGCATAGGGCCGTAGACGTGGCTTATATACTGTAGTGAGGTGAGATGAAGCAGGCGGAGGCGGTGTCATAGTGGTACCATCCACTAGTCGAAGTAGGTCTTCGTCCAGTGTTGAAGAATTCTTTGTAACAAGATCCCATGATGCTGCAGTGTCTGACAGTTGTGATGAATGGTTTGAAAAACCGACAAGATTGATGGACTGAACACATCGACTCCAGGCTGAGGGACTGATTACCTCATACTCCTCCTCTCCTTACGCCTTCCTCTTTGTATTGGACTGATGAAGCCACTGTGTGGCGAAACGTTTCCTGAATAAAGATTCCCATATGCTGCATAAGTGTCTCAATCTTCAAGACAGCAATGCCTAAGCCTATGTAATAAGGCAAATAGATAACTGGGATTTATATCAAGAAGTGTAAGCAACAGAAGTCCAGAGGTCATACTGCAGCTTTAAGAACATAAGAACATAAGAAAGGAGGAACACTGCAGCAGGCCTGTTGGCCCATACTAGACAGGTCCTTTACAATTCATCCCACTAACAAAACATTTGCCCAACCCAATTTCCAATGCCACCCAAGAAATAAGCTCTGATGTGAAAGTCCCACTCAAATCCAACCCCTCCCACTCATGTACTTATCCAACCTAAATTTGAAACTACCCAAAGTCCCAGCCTCAATAACCCAACTAGCTAGACTGTTCCACTCATCAACTACCCTATTTCCAAACCAATACTTTCCTATGTCCTTTCTAAATCTAAACTTATCTAATTTAAATCCATTACTGCGGGTTCTCTCTTGGAGAGACATCCTCAACACCTTATTAATATCCCCTTTATTAATACCTATCTTCCACTTATACACTTCGATCAGGTCTCCCCTCATTCTTCGTCTAACAAGTGAATGTAACTTAAGAGTCTTCAATCTTTCTTCATAAGGAAGATTTCTAATGCTATGTATTAATTTAGTCATCCTACGCTGAATGTTTTCTAACGAATTTATGTCCATTCTGTAATATGGAGACCAGAACTGAGCTGCATAATCTAGGCGAGGCCTTAGGTGAGTGGTGACGTGTACTTAGCTCTGTGAAGACCTGTTGGTGTGCTCTCTGTGAATCTGAACCAGGATGCCCTCTCTTGAGCAACTTTACCAGCAGCTGAGAGAGGAGCTCAGAGTTGCTAAGCTGGAGATACGGCGATTAACGGAGGAGAACAAGAGGATTCGTAGTAATCCTCCTGTTGTGAGTCCCCAGGTTAAGAGGGGAGCTTGGTCAGTGGCCGGGCAACATGGAACCAAGCTGAGGATCAAGAAAACGGTTGGAGAGGCAGAAACAACGAGAAACCAGAAGACTACCGTGGAAACTTCCAACCCATTCTCCGTGCTACCTGACGAATCTGAGTGTTCTACTGGGAATACCACAACGAACACCAAGGAAGCATTGGCAGACGTGAGTGAGACATCCCTAGAAACCCCAACGAAGACCATCGAGAACGTCTTGACGAATTCCACAAGTGGTGTAATGCTACCTGACGAATGTGAGTCGACTACTGGGAGCATCACGAAGGACGACGCCAAGGAAGGTAAAAACATTGTTGTTGTTGGGGATAGCCACGTTAGGTACATGGATAGGGCATTCTGCTTGAAGGATAGGAGCAGGAGGCAGAGAGTGTGTTTTCCTGGGGCTGGGATGAAGGATATTGTTAGCCGTCTGGATGACATCATGAGAGGTAATGGGAGCAATCCTATTATCTGTCTCAATGCTGGAGGCAACGCTGTTGGCAGACGTAGGAGTGAGGACCTGATTAGCAGGTATAGGTCAGCAATAGAGATAATTAGGAGGAAGGGTGGGAAACCTGTCATATGTGGCATTTTGCCAAGGAGAGGAGTTGGAAATGAATGGTTGTCCAGAGCAATTGGTGTCAATTGCTGGCTGGACAAATACTGTAAGGAAAATGCGGTAACATTCATTGACAACTGGGACCTCTTCTATGGCAGAAATGACATGTATGCCAGGGATGGGGTTCACTTATCTAGGTGTGGGGTGGGAGCACTGGCCAACGCAGTGGAGGGAGCTATTAGGTCTTTAAACTAGGAATAGTTAGTGGTATGGGTTTTGGCGGGAAAACTGTGAAGTTGCAGGGTAGTAATATGAGTACTAGGAGAACTAGTAATAGGCAAAATGAGGTGGATATTGGAAAGCCAGTGGCACTAATTGACAAGGACAGAAATAGGTTTAGTAGAATAACAGAAAGGAGCAGGAAGGGTAAAGAGAGAGGAGGGTCTTTAAATATTTATTACACATATAGTCGCAGTGCTAGGAATAAGATGGACGAGTTGAGACTAGTTGCTAGTGCAGGTAACATTGATGTATTTGCCATTACTGAGATGTGGTTTAATTCAAAAAGTCGGGACATGCCTGCAGAATGTCACATTCAGGGTTTTAAATTGTTCCAAGTAGATAGAAGTGTCGGGAAGGGGGGTGGGGTGGCATTGTATGTCCGAGATCGCTTGAACTGTTGCATAAAAATGGGTATTAAGTCTGAAGTAACACATACAGAATCTGTTTGGATAGAATTTTCAGAGGGGCATGAAAAATTAATTTTAGGTGTGATATACCGTCCCCCAAATTTAGATAGGGACCAGGGGAGACTACTATGGAAGGAAATTGTTAGGGCCACAATGCACGATAATGTAGTAATTCTAGGAGACTTTAACTTTAGTCATATTGATTGGAATTTCTTGACTGGGAATTTAGAATCATACGACTTCTTAGAAGTAGTTCAGGATTGTTTTTTGAAGCAGTTTGTGACTGAACCTACAAGGGGTAATAGCCTGCTTGACTTAGTTCCGGCAAACAATGAATCCCTTGTTAATAATTTAGAAGTTTCAGAGGAACTGGGTGCTAGCGACCACAAATCAATTACATTTAGCATTGAATGGAAGTACGATAGTAGGGATAACTCAGTAAGTCTCAGATTTTCGCTTAGCAGATTACGATGGGCTTAGAGAACACTTATCATCTATTGATTGGGGTAACGAAGAGAGCTATCAATATGACAGTTTTCTGAGCACTATACATGCTGCTCAAAGAACGTTTATCCCATATAAAGAAATTAGATCAAATAGAAATGACCCAAAATGGATGAATAATAGGCTGAAATATCTACTAGGGCATAAGAAAGGAATTTATAGGCGTATCAAAAGAGGTGAGGGTCATCTTATGAATCAGTATATTGACATTAAGAGGGACATTAAAAAGGGGATAAGAAAAGCTAAAAGGGACTATGAATTTAAAGTTGCTAGGGATTCGAAAACTAACCCAAAAAGTTTTTTCCAGGTATATAGAACAAAAGTCAGAGATAAGATAGGTCCCCTTAAAAATAACTATGGGCATCTTACTGACAAAGAGAATGAAATGTGCTCGATTTTAAATAATTATTTTCTCTCGGTTTTTACACAGGAAGACACTAATAATATTCCGGTAATTAATTTTTATAGTGGGCCAGAAGAAGATAAATTATGTAACATCACAGTCACTAGTGAAATGGTTGTGAAGCAGATAGACCGACTGAAGCAAAATAAGTCACCGGGTCCTGATGAGGTTTTTTCAAGGGCTCTTAAGGAATGCAAAATGGAAGTCTGTGAACCATTAACTAATATTTTTAATTTATCTCTTCAAACAGGTGTAGTGTCTGATATGTGGAAGATGGCTAATGTAATTCCTATTTTTAAAACAGGGGACAAGTCGTTACCATCAAATTACCGCCCAATAAGCCTGACCTCAATTGTAGGCAAATTACTAGAGTCTGGAGTTTACCTGGAGAGAGTTCCGGGGGTCAACGCCCCCGCGGCCCGGTCTGTGACCAGGCCTCCTGGTGGATCAGAGCCTGATCAACCAGGCTGTTGCTGCTGGCTGCACGCAAACCAACATACGAGCCACAGCCCGGCTGATCAGGAACTGACTTTAGGTGCTTGTCCAGTGCCAGCTTGAAGACTGCCAGGGGTCTGTTGGTAATCCCCCTTATGTGTGCTGGGAGGCAGTTGAACAGTCTCGGGCCCCTGACACTTATTGTATGGTCTCTTAACGTGCTAGTGACACCCCTGCTTTTCATTGGGGGGATGGTGCATCGTCTGCCAAGTCTTTTGCTTTCGTAGTGAGTGATTTTCGTGTGCAAGTTCGGTACTAGTCCCTCTAGGATTTTCCAGGTGTATATAATCATGTATCTCTCCCTCCTGCGTTCCAGGGAATACAGGTTTAGGAACCTCAAGCGCTCCCAGTAATTGAGGTGTTTTATCTCCGTTATGCGCGCCGTGAAAGTTCTCTGTACATTTTCTAGGTCGGCAATTTCACCTGCCTTGAAAGGTGCTGTTAGTGTGCAGCAATATTCCAGCCTAGATAGAACAAGTGACCTGAAGAGTGTCATCATGGGCTTGGCCTCCCTAGTTTTGAAGGTTCTCATTATCCATCCCGTCATTTTTCTAGCAGATGCGATTGATACAATGTTATGGTCCTTGAAGGTGAGATCCTCCGACATGATCACTCCCAGGTCTTTGACGTTGGTGTTTCGCTCTATTTTGTGGCCAGAATTTGTTTTGTACTCTGATGAAGATTTAATTTCCTCATGTTTACCATATCTGAGTCAATTATAGCTGAGATTATAAGAAGCCATCTCGATAAGCATAGCTTGATTAATGATACTCAGCATGGATTCACAAGAGGCCGGTCTTGTCTAACTAATTTATTAACTTTCTTCAGTAAAGCTTTTGAGGCTGTTGACCACGATAAAGAATTTGATATTATTTACTTAGATTTTAGTAAGGCATTTGATAGAGTTCCGCACCAAAGACTGTTGAAGAAAGTAGCAGCTCATGGCATTGGGGGAAGGGTGCTCTCGTGGATCGAATCATGGCTCACAGACAGGAAGCAGAGAGTGTCCATAAATGGGGTTAAATCCGAGTGGGGATCAGTAACGAGTGGCGTTCCACAGGGATCAGTCTTGGGCCCGTTGTTGTTTATATATATCAATGATCTTGATGAAGGAATTACTAGTGATATGAGCAAATTCGCCGATGACACGAAGATAGGTAGGATAATTGATTCAAACGTAGATGTTAGGGAACTTCAGGAGGATTTAAACAAACTGTATTCTTGGTCAGAAAAGTGGCAGATGCAGTTCAATGTAGATAAATGCAAGGTTCTGAAGCTCGGGAGAGTCCATAACCCTAGCACTTATAAGTTAAATAATGTAGAACTTAGCCATACAGATTGCGAAAAGGACTTGGGGGTTATGGTAAGCAGCAACCTTAAACTAAGACAGCAATGCCTAAGCGTTCATAATAAGGCAAATAGAATACTGGGATTTATATCAAGAAGTGTAAGCAACAGAAGTCCAGAGGTCATACTGCAGCTTTATACATCATTAGTAAGGCCTCACCTAGATTATGCAGCTCAATTCTGGTCTCCATATTACAGAATGGACATAAATTCGTTAGAAAACATTCAGCGTAGGATGACTAAATTAATACATAGCATTAGAAATCTTCCTTATGAAGAAAGATTGAAGACTCTTAAGTTACATTCACTTGTTAGACGAAGAATGAGGGGAGACCTGATCGAAGTGTATAAGTGGAAGATAGGTATTAATAAAGGGGATATTAACAAGGTCTTGAGGATATCTCTCCAAGATAGAACCCGCAGTAATGGATTTAAATTAGATAAGTTTAGATTTAGAAAGGACATAGGAAAGTATTGGTTTGGAAATAGGGTAGTTGATGAGTGGAACAGTCTACCTAGTTGTAATAAAGTTGGTAGAATTACCGACAATATGTAAAGTAAAAGGACACAAGTGCAACTAATGTGACATTTATTGTGGCAACGTTTCGCTCTCCAGGAGCTTTATCAAGCCATTACAAACAATACATGGACACAGAGGGTATATAAAGGCTCAGAGTGAGGTGAATACTAGTGAGGTACCATTTCGATGTTCACTAGTGGTAGTAGTAGTAGTAGTGGTAGTGACAAAAGTAATACAATATGGTAGAGCAATTAATTCGTACATGAGTAAAAGGATATAAAAGCTATTACTTGGGTAACATAAAAATAGGTTGGACAAATATAAACTGTGCAAGAAAGGTATAAAATACCGACAATATGAAAGTTAAGACACATGTGCAACATCTGGATATCTTTATTGTAGACGTTTCGCCATCCAGTGGCTTTATCAATACAGATTCTAGGACATAAGAACATAAGAACATAAGAACATAAGAACGAAGGAACACTGCAGAAGGCCTACTGGCCCATGCGAGGCAGGTCCAAGTCTCCTACCGGCTTAAGCCAATGCACCCAACCTAGTCAGGTCAGGTCACATTGACTTAAGGGAGGAACACGGCAACCGACCTGTTAGCACAAGCTATCAGGTCTAACTCACACCCACCCACATCTACTCATGTATTTATCCAACCTATTTTTAAAGCTACACAACGTTCTGGCCTCTATAACGGTACTTGGGAGTTTGTTCCACTCATCCACAACTCTATTACCAAACCAGTACTTTCCTATATCCTTCCTGAATCTGAATTTTTCCAACTTAAAACCATTGCTGCGAGTCCTGTCTAGGCTAGATATTTTCAGCACACTATTTACATCCCCTTTATTTATTCCTGTCTTCCATTTATACACCTCAATCATATCCCCCCTAATTCTACGTCTTTCTAGAGAGTGCAGTTTCAGGGCCCTTAGTCTATCCTCATAGGGAAGGTTTCTGATACATGGGATCATCTTTGTCATCCTCCTTTGTACATTTTCCAGAGAATTTATATCCATTCTGTAATACGGTGACCAAAACTGTGCAGCATAATCTAAATGAGGCCTAACCAAGGATGTATAGAGTTGAAGAACAACCTGAGGACTCCTATTATTTATGCTTCTTGATATGAAGCCAAGGATTCTATTAGCTTTATTGCGAACACTTATGCACTGTTGTCTTGGTTTCAGATTACTGCTAACCAGAACTCCTAAATCTTTTTCGCAATCCGTAATATTAAGATCTACATTATTTAGTTTATATGTGGCATGGTTATTGTCCTGTCCAACATTTAGAACTTTGCATTTGTCTATATTAAACTGCATCTGCCACTTCTCCGACCACTGCATCAGTCTATTCAAATCTTCCTGGAGTGCTCGAATGTCCTCGTCAGAATGAATTCGACGGCCTATTTTGGTGTCATCGGCAAACTTGCCGATGTCGCTCTTTATGCCCTCATCTATGTCGTTTATGTAGATTGTGAACAGCAGGGGGCCCAACACTGACCCCTGTGGAACACCGCTCGTGACGCTTCCCCACTCTGATTTCTCCCCATTTATGCAAACTCTCTGCTGCCTATTTGTCAACCATGCCTCTATCCAGGAAAAAATTTCTCCTCCTATTCCATGTGCTTTAATTTTCCTCAATAGTCTCTGATGTGGGACCCTGTCAAAAGCCTTACTGAAGTCCATATACACAATATCATATTCATTACCATGATCTACCTCCTCAAATACCTTAGTGAAAAAAGTTAATAAATTCGTAAGGCAGGAACGCCCCTTTGTAAAACCATGCTGAGATTCGTTGATTAATTTATGCTTTTCAAGATGGCTACGAACTGCCTCGGCAATTATTGATTCCATAAATTTTCCCACTATGGAGGTTAGGCTTATTGGTCTATAGTTCGAAGCTAAGGACCTGTCACCTGTTTTGAAAATAGGTATCACATTTGACATTTTCCACTTATCTGGCACCATGCCAGTTTGTAGTGATATGTTGAAAAGATTAGCCAAAGGTGTGCTAAGCTCCTCTTTACATTCCTTTAGAACCCTTGCATACAGTTCATCAGGGCCTGGGGATTTGTTAGGTTTTAATTTATCTATTTGCCTAAGGACCATGTCACTTGTGACCCTAATAGTGCACAGTTTATTATCGTCCTGTTCTACATAATTTATCATTACTGGAATATCGCTGGTATCCTCCTGTGTAAAAACTGAGAGGAAGTATGTGTTAAAAATTCTACACATTTCCTTATCACTGTCAGTGAGCTGACCCGAGGAACTTTTGAGTGGGCCTATCTTGTCCCTGATCTTACTTCTGTATACCTGAAAGAATCCTTTTGGGTTAGTCTTCGATTCTTTTGCAACTTTAACCTCATAATCTCTTTTTGCTTTTCTAATTCCCTTTTTTATTTCTCTCTTTAACTGAATATATCGATTTCTTAATTGCCCCTCTCCTCTTTTGATTTGCCTATATATGCCTCTCTTTTGACCAATCAGATATTTTAATCTATTGTTCATCCATTTAGGATCATTTTTGTTTGATCTGATTTCCCTATTTGGAACATAATTTGACTGAGCAGCTAGAACTATGCCCTGGAAAGCATCATATCGGCAACCATCACCACCTACCTGACCCTTAGTCAGGTCATTCCAGTTCAGCCCACCTAAGTAATTTTTCAGTCCTATGAAATCAGCCAAGCGAAAGTCAGGGACGGAGACTTGATTGCCATTATTAGGGGAATTCCATGATATATTAAAACTGAGTGATTTGTGATCACTCTCCCCAAGCTCATCATTAACCTCAAGATTATTAATTAGTGTTTCCCTACTGGCAAGAACCAAGTCAAGGAGGACATAATAGGAAGACAGTAGAACTATATACAAAAGATGAGGTGAACATCAAAATGGTATACAATACCGACAGGTTGTTAGGTAAGACACATATGCAACAGTTAGACAACTTTATTCCGAAACGTTTCGCCTACACAGTAGGCTTCTTCAGTCGAATACAGAAAGTAGGCAGGAACAGTAGAGATGTGAAGACGATGTAATCAGTCCATCACCCTTAAAGTCGTAGGATTTGAGGTTGTCAGTCCCTCGGCCTGGAGAAGTTCAGTCTCATAGTCAGGAACTATCTGAAGATCAAGCGACAGTGCGGAGACTTAAATACTGTCGGAAGGAGAGGTGCAGGATAGTAGTAGTAGTAGTGAGAGGCCACTGAAAGGTCATGTCCCTCTCAGATCCAACACTTCTCACTTGAAAAGCTTGTCCAAGGTGTTTTCTGTACCAAGATGCAACGTGTTGCAGTGTCTGACAAGATGAACATCAAAATGGTATACAATACCGACAGGTTGTTAGGTAAGACACATATGCAACAGTTAGACAACTTTATTCCGAAACGTTTCGCCTACACAGTAGGCTTCTTCAGTCGAATACAGAAAGTAGGCAGGAACAGTAGAGATGTGAAGACGATGTAATCAGTCCATCACCCTTAAAGTCGTAGGATTTGAGGTTGTCAGTCCCTCGGCCTGGAGAAGTTCAGTTCCTGACTATGGAACTGAACTTCTCCAGGCCGAGGGACTGACAACCTCAAATCCTACGACTTTAAGGGTGATGGACTGATTACATCGTCTTCACATCTCTACTGTTCCTGCCTACTTTCTGTATTCGACTGAAGAAGCCTACTGTGTAGGCGAAACGTTTCGGAATAAAGTTGTCTAACTGTTGCATATGTGTCTTACCTAACAACCTGTCGGTATTGTATACCATTTTGATGTTCATCTTGTCAGACACTGCAACACGTTGCATCTTGGTACAGAAAACACCTTGGACAAGCTTTTCAAGTGAGAAGTGTTGGATCTGAGAGGGACATGACCTTTCAGTGGCCTCTCACTACTACTACTACTATCCTGCACCTCTCCTTCCGACAGTATTTAAGTCTCCGCACTGTCGCTTGATCTTCAGATAGTTCCTGACTATGAGACTGAACTTCTCCAGGCCGAGGGACTGACAACCTCAAATCCTACGACTTTAAGGGTGATGGACTGATTACATCGTCTTCACATCTCTACTGTTCCTGCCTACTTTCTGTATTCGACTGAAGAAGCCTACTGTGTAGGCGAAACGTTTCGGAATAAAGTTGTCTAACTGTTGCATATGTGTCTTACCTAACAAAAGATGAGGTAATCAGTCCCTCGGCCTTGGAGTTAGTGTTCACAGCATCGTGGTGGAGGAGAATCTGTCCTAGAATCTGTATTGATAAAGCCACTGGATGGCGAAACGTCTACAATAAAGATATCCAGATGTTGCACATGTGTCTTAACTTTCAAATATAAACTGGAATGAGGCAGCTTGTTTCAGTGTTCACTCTCTGTGCTTTGTGTAGTATAACAGGAGAGACTATGTGATGGCAGGGTTTACTGTTTTCAGGAGGATTCTTGCTAAGACTTCGGAGATGGTGAAGCTGCCGTTGTTTTGTTTAATTGTATTCGAAACAGCGATCAGTGCTGATTCAAGGCACTTGCGTGATGTACGGGATCTTCAGGCAAGGCTCAACGCAGTTGAACCAGCGATTCAGTTTACACTAGAAGAAGAGTCCAATGACAAGCTACCTTTCCTCGACGTCCTCATTCACAAAGTAGACAACAACCTAAGATTTCAAGTTTATCGGAAACCCACCAATAAAAATGATCTCACACACTTCTATTCCAGTCAAGATACCAAGCCACTGTGTGGCGAAACGTTTCCTGAATAAAGATTCCCATATGCTGCATAAGTGTCTCAATCTTCAGTCCTGAGTTTCTTGACGAGGAATGTACTTACATTCACCAAACATTCACTGAGTTACAATTTCCTTCTTTTTTCATCAAAGACTGCAAGAAAAGAGCTCTTCAGATCATCAATTCTCCACGCATCAACACCGCTCCCAACAAAGTTATAATTCTTCCCAACAGCCAGGTTGCACTAAACGTCTCAAAAGTACTTTCACAAGCTAACACCAGAGTCGCCATCGCTTCTACCACTTCAATAAAGGATCTAACCAGGACAAAACCCAAGCACCACGAACCAGTCAATGCAGGAGTTTACACTATACCCTGTGGAGGCTGTGACAAGATCTACGTAGGTGAAACAGCAAGAAACCTCGACACCCGCCTCAATGAACACATATACGCATGTAGGAACGACAACTTAAACAACGCCTGTGTACAACACCGAAATTCCACCAATCATCTTATGAAATTCAGAGACGCCCAATTAGTGATAAAAGAAACTAATTTCCGCACACGCAAGTGCCTTGAATCAGCACTGATCGCTGTTTCGAATACAATTAAACAAAACAACGGCAGCTTCACCATCTCCGAAGTCTTAGCAAGAATCCTCCTGAAAACAGTAAACCCTGCTATCACATAGTCTCTCCTGTTATACTACGCAAAGCACAGAGAGTGAACACTGAAACAAGCTGCCTCATTCCAGTTTATATTTGTCCAACCTATTTTTATGTTACCCAAGTAATAGCTTTTATATCCTTTTACTCATGTACGAATTAATTGCTCTACCATATTGTATTACTTTTGTCACTACCACTACTACTACTACTACTACTACCACTAGTGAACATCGAAATGGTACCTCACTAGTATTCACCTCACTCTGAGCCTTTATATACCCTCTGTGTCCATGTATTGTTTGTAATGGCTTGATAAAGCTCCTGGAGAGCGAAACGTTGCCACAATAAATGTCACATTAGTTGCACTTGTGTCCTTTTACTTTACAGTCTACCTAGTTGGGTTGAAGATTGAGACACTTATGCAACATATGGGAATCTTTATTCAGGAAACGTTTCGCCACACAATGGCTTCATCAGTCCGATACAAAGTAGAAAAGCGTAAGGAGAGGAGGAGTTTGAGGTAATCAGTCCCTCAGCCTGGAGTCGATGTGTTCAGTCCATCAATCTACAAGATTCAGTCCATCAGTCTACAAGATTGATGGACTGAACACATCGACTCCAGGCTGAGGGACTGATTACTTCAAACTCCTCCTCTCCTTACGCCTTTCTACTTTGTGTACGAATGGTATATAATACCGACAAGATGAGAGTAAGACACATGTGCAACATCTGGGTATCTTTATTGTAGACGTTTCGCCATCCAGTGGCTTTATCAATACAAATTCCAGGACATAACTTGAAGACAGTAGAACTATGTACAGAAGATGAGGTAATCAGTCCCTCAACCTAGGAGTAAGTGCAAACAGCACCATAGTCGTGGAGATTCTGAAGCAGAAGAAAGAATCCTGGCGCTTATATATAAGCGCCAGGATTCTTTCTTCTGCTTCAGAATCTCCACGACTATGGTGCTGTTCGCACCTACTCCTAGGTTGAGGGACTGATTACCTCATCTTCTGTACATAGTTCTACTGTCTTCAAGTTATGTCCTGGAATTTGTATTGATAAAGCCACTGGATGGCGAAACGTCTACAATAAAGATACCCAGATGTTGCACATGTGTCTTACTCTTTCTACTTTGTATCGGACTGATGAAGCCACTGTGTGGCGAAACGTTTCCTGAATAAAGATTCCCATATGTTGCATAAGTGTCTCAATCTTCAACTTGTCGGTTTTTCAAACCATTCATCACAACTAGTTGGGTTACTGAGGCTGGGACTTTGGGTAGTTTCAAATTTAGGTTGGATAAGTTCATGAGTGGGAAGGGTTGGATTTGAGTGGGACTTTCACATCAGAGCTTATTTCTTGGGTGGCATTGAAAATTGAGTTGGGCAAATGTTTTGTTAGTGGGATGAATTGTAAAGGACCTGCCTAGTATGAGTCAACAGGCCTCCTGCAGTGTTCCTCCTTTCTTATGTTCTTATGTAAGTCCCCTTCGCAATCTGTATGGCTAAGTTCTACATCATTTAACTTATAAGTACTAGGGTTATGGGCACTCCCAAGCTTCAGAACCTTGCATTTATCTACATTGAACTGCATCTGCCACTTTTCTGACCAAGAATAGAGTTTGTTTAAATCCTCCTGAAGTTCCATAACATCTACGTTTGAATCAATTATCCTACCTATCTTTGTGTCATCGGCGAGTTTGCTCATATCACTAGTAATTCCCTCATCAAGATCATTGATATATATTATAAACAACAACGGGCCCAAGACTGATCCCCGTGGAACGCCACTTGTTACAGATCCCCACTCGGATTTAACCCCACTTATGGACACTCTCTGCTTCCTGTCAGTGAGCCATGACTCGATCCACGAGAGCACTTTTCCCCCAATGCCATGAGCTGCCACTTTCTTTAACAGTCTATGGTGCGGAACTCTATCAAAAGCCTTACTAAAATCTAAGTAAATAATATCAAATTCTTTATCGTGGTCAACAGCCTCTAAAGCTTTACTGAAGAAAGTTAATAAATTAGTTAGACAAGACCGGCCTCTTGTGAATCCATGCTGAGTATCATTAATCAAGCTATGCTTATCGAGATGGCTTCTTATAATCTCAGCTATAATTGACTCTAGTAATTTGCCTACAATTGAGGTCAGTGCAAAGAAAGGTATAAAATACCGACAATATGAAAGTTAAGACACATGTGCAACATCTGGATATCTTTATTGTAGTAGACGTTCCGCCATCAATTGAGGTCAGGCTTATTGGGCGGTAATTTGACGGTAACGACTTGTCCCCTGTTTTAAAAATAGGAATTACATTAGCCATCTTCCACATATCAGACACTACACCTGTTTGAAGAGATATATTAAAAATATTAGTTAATGGTTCACAGACTTCCATTTTGCATTCCTTAAGAACCCTTGAAAAAACCTCATCAGGGCCCGGCGACTTATTTTGCTTCAGTCTGTCTATCTGCTTAATAACCATTTCACTAGTGACTGTGATGTTACATAATTTATCTTCTTCTAGCCCACTATAAAAATTAATTACTGGAATATTGTGATGAATGGTTTGAAAAACCGACAAGTTTAAGATTGAGACACTTATGCAGCATATGGGAATCTTTATTCAGGAAACGTTTCGCCACACAGTGGCTTCATCAGTCCAAAACAAAGAGGAAGGCGTAAGGAGAGGAGGAGTATGAGGTAATCAGTCCCTCAGCCTGGAGTCGATGTGTTCAGTCCATCAATCTTGTAGAATGTACAGCATAGGGCCGTAGACGTGGCTTATATACTGTAGTGAGGTGAGGTGAAGCAGGCTGAATAAAGATTCCCATATGCTTCATAAGTGTCTCAATCTTCAACTTGTCGGTTTTTCAAACCATTCATCACAACTGTCAGACACTGCAGCATCATGACGGTTTTTCAAACCATTCATCACAACTGTCAGACACTGCAGCATCATGGGATCTTGTTACAAAGAATTCTTCAACACTTGTTCAACCTTTGGACGAAGAAATACTTCGACTAGTGGATGGTACCACTATGACCCCGCTTCTACCTGCTTCACGTCACCTCACTACAGTATATAAGCCACGTCTACGGCCCTATGCTGTACATTCTACAAGATTGATGGACTGAACACATCGACTCCAGGTTGAGGGACTGATTACCTCATTCTCCTCCTCTCCTTACGCCTTCCTCTTTGTATTGGACTGATGAAGCCACTGTGTGGCGAAACGTTTCCTGAATAAAGATTCCCATATGCTGCATAAGTGTCTCAATCTTCGGCCTTATGTTGTACATTCTACAAGATTGATGGACTGAGCACATCGACTCCAGGCTGAGGGACTGATTACCTCATACTCCTCCTCTCCTTACGCCTTCCTCTTTGTTTTGGACTGATGAAGCCCCTGTGTGGCGAAACGTTTCCTGAATAAAGATTCCCATATGCTGCATAAGTGTCTCAATCTTAAATACTGGAATATTGTTAGTGTCTTCCTGTGTAAAAACTGAGAGAAAATAATTATTAAAAATCGAGCACATTTCATTCTCTTTGTCAGTAAGGTGCCCATAGTTATTTTTAAGGGGACCTATCTTATCTCTATAGACCTGGAAAAAACTTTTTGGGTTAGTTTTAGAATCCCTAGCAACTTTAATTTCATAGTCCCTTTTAGCTTTTCTTATCCCCTTTTTAATGTCCTTCTTAATGTCAATATACTGATTCATAAGATGACCCTCACCTCTTCTGATACGCCTATAAATTCCTTTCTTATGCCCTAGTAGATATTTGAGCCTATTATTCATCCATTTTGGGTCATTTCTATTTGATCTAATTTCTTTATATGGGATAAACGTTCTTTGAGCAGCATGTATAGTGTTCAGAAAACTGTCATATTGATAGCTCTCTTCGTTACCCCAGTCAACTCAAGTCGGAGATAAGACAAGGACCAACGAGTTAGTTTTATCAGAGGAAGTGCTTTAAAAATCCCAGGCTCAGGTACACACCACACAGTGACTCGTACACCATAGTGTTAGGAATAATCCGCTGTCTCCGTAATATATATATATATATATATATATATATATATATATATATATATATATATATATATATATATATATATATATATATATATATATATATATATATTTTCAACAAGTCGGCCGTCTCCCACCGAGGCAGGGTGACCCAAAAAAGAAAGAAAATCCCCAAAAAGAAAATGCTTTCATCATCCTTCAACACTTTCACCACACTCACACATAATCACTGTTTTTGCAGAGGTGTTCAGAATACAACAGTTTAGAAGCATATACGTATAAAGATACACAACATATCCCTCCAAACTGCCAATATATATAGATATATATATATATATATATATATATATATATATATATATATATATATATATATATATATATATTACGGAGACAGCGGAAACTTTTTCAATCTTGTTGATCCTGGCGCCGAAATATTAATTTTCGGTTAGAAAGGATAAAAGATCTGAGTCGCTGTTATATTCTATCAAGACACTATTTAATTTTGACTGCCTCTTTTAGCCTACTCTAGATTGTATATCAGTGGTATGCGATACCAACATGATGATGAATTAGACATGTGGGTACAAGATACCCAGATGTCGCACACGTGTCTTATTCATCTAATTTAGATTGTCGATAAGACACGTGTGCAGCAGTTAGATATCTATAGTACCAAGATATTGTGTTGCAGTGTCTGACAGACTCAATATAGTTTAAAATATTATACAATACCGACAAGTTGATAAGACCTGTGCAACAGTCAGGTATCTATAGATACCTAACAGATGCACGTGTGTCTTATCAGCCTGTTGGTATTAGGTACTTTCTTAATATTTACTTTAGACTGTTATTATAGATTCTTCCCACCATGCATAAGGGGAATTACCAATAGACTCCTGGTTGTCTTCAAGAGAGAGCTGGACAGACACCTAAAGTCAGTGCCGGATCAGCCGGGCTGTGGTTCGTACGTTGGACTACGTGCGGCCCGCAGTAATAGCCTGGTTGATCAGGCCCTGATCCACCGGGAAGCCTGGTCGTGGACCGGGCCGCGGGGGCGTTGATCCCTGGAATACCCTTCAGGTAGATTCCAGGTAGCCTAGGAACCAGATTAACCTGTCTACCTGGCAGGTAGGTCGCGGCCCGGTCCAACCTAGGAACTAAGTTAATCGGTCTACCTGGAAGCTTGGTCGTGTGCCTGGCGAGCGACGGACGGAGGGTCGAGCCTCCACTACCAGCTCTCCAGATAAATAACCCACATTCGTTTAGCGCCCCACACAAATTGAAATATAATGATTACTTAAACCTGTCTCCCCATCCTCCTCTCCTTCTTCTCCCAATACTTCGTTATTCCTTTCCTCCTCCTCTCCCCACGCTACATCTCTCTCTCCCTTCTACATTATTCTCTCCCCACCCTACATCTCTCTCTCTCCCTTCTACATTCTTCTCTCCCCACCCTACATCTCTCTCTCTCCCTTCTACATTCTTCTCTCCCCACCCTACATCTCTCTCTCTCTCTCCCTTCTACATTCTTCTCTCTCCGTCCTACATTCTTCTCCTGCTGTCTCCCTCCTACATTCCCTCCTCCTCCCACCTACACTCGCCATCTCTCTCCCCACAAACCAACTAAGCAGAGTCAACAAGACACACACACACACACACACACACACACACACACACACACACACCACTCTCTCCCTGGCCACAGTTACGCACACACTAAACGCTCATTTTTGGTATCTGTTTTCGGCGTCCAGCTGCAGACGCCGCTGACCTGCTCTACCGTTACCTACATTACTAACATCTTCAACGTTATACGGTCAACAGGAAAGTCTCCGTTCCTGACAGGACTCGCAGCAATGAGTTCAAGTTGGAAAAAAATATATTTTAGGAAGGACATGATAGCACTGGTTTGGTAACAGTTGTGGATGAGTGGAACAAACTCCCGAGTACCGTCACTGAAGCTAAAACTTTGTGTATTCCACTGGGGTAGTTGCAATCACCATGTTGCAATCACCATGTTGCAATCAACCATGTGTACCTTTGTAGATGAATGGTTCAGAGAACCGACATGTAGATAAATTAGACACATGTGCAACTCTTGGGTATCTTTATTGAGGAAACGTTTCGCCACACAGTGGCTTCATCAGTCCATACGTAGGAGAAACTTGAAGAACAGGAGGAGAATGAGGTAATCAGTCCCTCAACCTTGAGTCGATGTGTTCAGTCCATCAATCTTGAATAGAATACGGCATATCTTAATACTTAGGAATTCTTCGCTTGCCTAATTCTTGGGCACGACCTACTTCCACATTGAACAAATGTGACACCACCTATAACTGCTGCACCTCTCCTGCCTACGGTTTATAAGCTGCTTCTCCGCTGATATGCCGTATTCTATTCAAGATTGATGGACTGAACACATCGACTCAAGGTTGAGGGACTGATTACCTCATTCTCCTCCTGTTCTTCAAGTTTCTCCTTTATATGCTTGTACCTAGTTGGGTTGAGAACCTTAACGGAAACAAGTGAGTTGGACCTGACTAGCTTGTGCTAACTGGAGTGGGACTTACACGTGAGTAAATAGAATTATCAAAAGTTATTCTGTTAGTGAGTTGGATTTGTGAACGACCTGCCTAGTATGGGGGCAGCAGGCCTGCTGCAGTGTTTCTCCTTTATGTTCTTATGTAATAGGTGGAAATAAATGGTATCAAATACCGACACAGTGGAAATATAAACACATATGCAGTATAATGTGATCCTTTATTGACAACGTTTCACCCACACAGTGGGCTTTTTCAAGTCACCCACTGTGTGGGTGAAACGTTGTCAATAAAGGATCACATTATACTGCATATGTGTTTATATTTCCTCTTATGTAATAGGTGTCATGGACCTACATAGCATGGGCCAGTAGGCCTTCTGTAGTGCTCATGTTCTTATGAGTGGGTGTGGGCCTGACTGGCTTGGGTCAGTGGGTCTGTTGCAGTGCTTGTTCCTTCTTGAGTGGATGTACATAAGAACTTTGTAGATGAATGGTTCAGAGAACCGACATGTTGATATATTAGACACATGTGCAACTCTTGGGTACCCAAGAGTTGCACATGTGTCTAATATATCACATAAGAACTTAAAAAAAGAAGGAACACTGCAGCAGGCCTACTGGCCCATGCGAGGCAGGTCCAAGTCTCCTACCGACTTAAGCCAATGCCCCAACCTTGGACTTGAAGAATTGAGACACTTATGCAACACAGGAATCTTTATAAAGATTCCCATGTGTTGCATAAGTGTCTCAATTCTTCAACTTGTCGGTTTTCTAAACCATTTATCACAACCTTGGACTTGACTGGCTTGGGCCAGTAGGCCTGCTGCAGTGTTCCTTGAAGAATTGAGACACTTATGCAACACATGGGAATCTTTATTGAAGAAACGTTTCGCCACACAGTGGCTTCATCAGTCCAATACAAAGTAGAAATGGGTAAGGAGAGTAGAAGTATGAGGTAATCAGTCCCTCAACCTGGATTCGATGTGTTCAGTCCATCACTCTTGTAGTAAGTGCAGCATAGGGCCAGAGAGGTGGCTTATATACTGCGGTGAGATGAGTTGAAGCAGGAGGAGGCGGGATCTTAGTGGGACCTGCCACTAATGTAAGTAGGTCATCGTCCAAAGGTTTGGGCAAGCGTTGAAGTCTTTGTACCAAGATTCCATGATGTTGCAGTGTCTGACAGATGTGATGAATGGTTTTGAAAACCGACAAGTTGAAGAATTGAGACACTTATGCAACACATGGGAATCTTTATTGAAGAAACGTTTCGCCACACAGTGGCTTCATCAGTCCACTGCAGTGTTCCTTCTTTTGTATGTTCTTATGTTTGCACTCGCTCCCCAGCACGGCTGGAAACACTGGACATGTTTCCTGACACCTGCTACCCCTGTTCAACTAGTATTTACTAGCGCGAAGTAGGTACCTGGGTGCTCGCCGGCTGGTGTGGGTCGCATTCCAGGCGGAGATTAAAGGACCTCAATGGAAATAAGGGTGTCAGTCAGTTCCAGATGACCTAGACTTTATCGGGTTATTCTGGGTGGCTTACCCTCTGGGTTAATAATCCAGAATAACATCCTCCATAAACACACACACTCTTCCCGTTTAACACAATACTTCTAGAGCGCATTATGAGAATATCTGGAGGGTGTTCCGGGGGTCAGCGCCCCCACGGCCCGGTCCATGACCAGGCCTCGCCGTGGATTAGGGCCTCATAAACCAGACTTACTGCTGGCCGTACGCAAACCGAAGTACGAACCACAGCCCGGCTGGTCGGGTACTGACCATAGGCGCCTGTCCAACTCCTGTATATCGGTAAATCGGGGCCACATTTGAGTGGCCCTCCCCCTGGGGGAGGGTATTTGCTCCCCAATAAAATAAAACACAATCTACACACAAAAACAGCGCACACAGTGAATCACCTACTGCTGCAGTGTTAACACAGTGTAACACCCTAACACTGTATGTAACACAGCACAGTGTAACACCCTAACACTGTATATAACACAACACAATGTAACACCCTTCCACTCTATATAAGTGTTAACGCCCCACCACTATATACGGGTATAATTCTCACTGTAACACCACTGAGTCACTGTAACACCAGTGAGTCACTGTAACACCAGTGAGCCACTGTAACACCAGTAAGCAACTAACACCAGTGAGTCACTGTAACACCAGTGAGCCACTGTAACACCAGTGAGCAACTAACACCAGTGAGTCACTGTAACACCAGTGAGCAACTAACACCAGTGAGTCACTGTAACACCAGTGAGCCACTAACACCAGTGAGCCACTGTAACACCAGTGAGTCACTGTAACACCAATGAGTCACTAACACCAGTGAGTCACTAACACCAGTGAGCCACTGTAACACCAGTGAGCAACTAACACCAGTGAGTCACTGTAACACCAGTGAGCAACTAACACCAGTGAGTCACTGTAACACCAGTGAGCCACTGTAACACCAGTGAGCAACTAACACCAGTGAGTCACTGTAACACCAGTGAGTCACTAACACCAGTGAGCCACTAACACCAGTGAGCCACTGTAACACCAGTGAGTCACTGTAACACCATTGAGTCACTAACACCAGTGAGTCACTAACACCAGTGAGTCACTAACACCAGTGAGCCACTAACACCAGTGAGTCACTAACACAAGTGAGCCACTAACACCAGTGAGCCACTGTAACACCAGTGAGCCACTGTAACACCAGTCACTGTAACACCAGTGAGTCACTAACACCAGTGAGTCACTAACACCAGTGAGTCACTAACACCAGTGAGCCACTAACACCAGTGAGTCACTAACACCAGTGAGTCACTGTAACACCAGTGAGCCACTGTAACACCAGTGAGCCACTAACACCAGTGAGTCACTAACACCAGTGAGTCACTGTAACACCAGTGAGCCACTGTAACCAGTGAGCCACTGTAACACCAGTGAGCCACTGTAACACCAGTGAGTCACTGCAACACCAGTGAGCCACTGTAACACCAATGAGCCACTGTAACAGCAGTGAGCCACTGTAACACCAGTGAGTCACTAACACCAGTGAGCCACTGTAACACCAGTGAGCCACTGTAACACCAGTGAGCCACTAACACCAGTGAGTCACTAACACCAGTGAGTCACTGTAACACCAGTGAGCCACTAACACCAGTGAGTCACTGTAACACCAGTGAGCCACTGTAACACCAGTGAGCCACTGTAACACCAGTGAGTCACTAACACCAGTGAGCCACTGTAACACCAGTGAGCCACTAACACCAGTGAGCCACTAACACCAGTGAGCCACTAACACCAGTGAGTCACTAACACCAGTGAGCCACTAACACCAGTGAGTCACTGTAACACCAGTGAGTCACTAACAGCAGTGAGCCACTAACACCAGTGAGTCACTAACACCAGTGAGCCACTAACACCAGTGAGTCACTGTAACACCAGTGAGCCACTAACGCCAATGAGTCACTGTAACACCAGTGAGTCACTAACACCAATGAGTCACTGTAACACCAGTGAGTCACTGTAACACCAGTGAGCCACTGTAACACCAGTGAGTCACTAACACCAGTGAGCCACTGTAACACCAGTGAGTCACTGTAACACCAGTGAGTCACTATAACACCAGTGAGCCACTGTAACACCAGTGAGCCACTGTAACACCAGTGAGTCACTAACACCAGTGAGCCACTGTAACACCAGTGAGCCACTGTAACACCAGTGAGCCACTGCAACACCAGTGAGCCACTGTAACACCAGTGAGTCACTGTAACACCAGTGAGCCACTAACACCAGTGAGCCACTGTAACACCAGTGAGCCACTAACACCAGTGAGTCACTAACACCAGTGAGTCACTGTAACACCAGTGAGCCACTGTAACACCAGTGAGTCACTGTAACACCAGTGAGCCACTGTAACACCAGTGAGCCACTAACACCAGTGAGTCACTGTAACACCAGTGAGCCACTGTAACACCAGTGAGCCACTAACACCAGTGAGTCACTGTAACACCAGTGAGTCACTAACACCAGTGAGCCACTAACACCAGTGAGTCACTAACACCAGTGAGTCACTAACACCAGTGAGTCACTGTAACACCAGTGAGCCACTAACACCAGTGAGTCACTGTAACACCAGTGAGCCACTGTAACACCAGTGAGTCACTGTAACACCAGTGAGCCACTGTAACACCAGTGAGTCACTGTAACACCAGTGAGCCACCAACACCAGTGAGTCACTGTAACACCAGTGAGCCACTAACACCAGTGAGCCACTGTAACACCAGTGAGCCACTAACACCAGTGAGTCACTAACACCAGTGAGCCACTGTAACACCAGTGAGTCACTGTAACACCAGTGAGCCACTGTAACACCAGTGAGCCACTGTAACACCAGTGAGCCACTGTAACACCAGTGAGTCACTAACACCAGTGAGTCACTAACACCAGTGAGTCACACCAGTGAGTCACTAACCCCAGTAAGCCACTAACACCAGTGAGTCACTGTAACCAGTGAGTCACTGTAACCAGTGAGTCACTGTAACACCAGTGAGCCACTGTAACACCAGTGAGCCACTGTAACACCAGTGAGTCACTAACACCAGTGAGTCACTGTAACACCAGTGAGCCACTGTAACACCAGTGAGTCACTAACACCAGTGAGCCACTGTAACACCAGTGAGTCACTGTAACACCAGTGAGTCACTATAACACCAGTGAGCCACTGTAACACCAGTGAGTCACTGTAACACCAGTGAGCCACTGTAACACCAGTGAGTCACTAACACCAGTGAGTCACTGTAACACCAGTGAGCCACTTTAACAATGCAAGACTACTCACGTGGAAGTTTGAAAGAGTGTGAGCAGGTTAAATCCAGTGCATGGGTTCCAATGGAACAGTAACTTCAGTGGAACAGTAATGCCAATGCAACGGCACCCGCAATGGAACCGTAATTCCAGTGGGACGGCTCTTCCAATGGAACAGTAACCAACACAACACACCAATGTAAACACACTGCTAAAAGTATGAGGTACCAATTTTACTCCTTCTCCCGTTGATTCTACTGTATCACCACTGCACCAATCTCACTGCATCACCACTGTAACGACAGTTTCACCACACCACCATCACCCACTACCGATGCTTCATTATCGTTATCTCATAGTACCGTTGTTTCACTCTTGTCGTTGCCACACCGTACCGTTGATTCAGAGTACCGTTATTTCACTGCTATTGCCTTAGCACTCCTGTTTCACACTACTGCCTCACTACCGTTGTTTCGCCACCGTTTTCTCATTGCAATTACTTGATCACCGTTGTCTCACTACCGTTATTTCAGTACTGTTATTTCGCAACCGTTGCCTCACTAGCGTTGTTTCTCCCACCGTTGTCTCACTACCGTTATTTCGCGACCACTGCCTCACTACCGTTACTTCGCCACCGTTGCCTCACTGCCGTTATTTCGCAACCGTTGTCTACCGTTATTTCGTCACCGTTGTTTCACCACCGCTGTCTCGCTACCGTTGCCTCACTGCCGTTGTCTCGCTACCGTTGCCAACATCAGAGCAGTACATACCGCCAGCTACGGCTGTATGGGTCCCCTTTAACCAGCCAGAGCGACACTCCACCCCCACACATACCCTGGAAAGAAATACATTCCTAATATCATTATCAGTTATAATAATTATTATTATTATTATTATCGTATGACATTTCGCCCTTAGTGGGGAGTGTAGCACTGCGGGGAGAGTAGCATCCTCCCCACAATGCATCAAATTCCATCATGGCCACAATACTGAGAGGAATCGACAATGTGGACAGGGATGGGACACAGCAACAAGGGGTCACAACTGGATGCTGAAGACTCAGATGAGTCACTGGGATGTTAGGAAGTATTTCTTCAGCCGTAGAGTTGTCAGGAAGTGGAATAGTCTGGAAAGTGAGATAGTGGAGGCAGGTATCATACATAGCTTTAAGACGAGGTATGATAAAGCTCATGGAGCAGGGAATGGACCTCGTGGCGACCAGTAATGAGGCGGGGGCCAGGAGCTGTGCTGAAGTGCTTCTGCTCTCGTCTCGCCTCTCAACTAGTACTCAGGACCCAGAATGGTTATAACTGTGACTAATCTTTAAAGGGTAGAGGGGTAAGCCAGCGGAAGTCCTCGGTCAGATGACCAAAAGCTCCAACGATGGGTCATCATATGACTAAGACCTGCGTCTGGAAACACTTCTCCTGTTTCCTGATAAAACTTACCTAACCTAACCCAGGACCCAGTCATACCTACTCTTAAAACTGTGGACAGTGTTTACCTGCAGTGCCTGTCTTTTGTAGACTCTGGCTCCTTCCACTTACTATCCTCCCTTTGTGGCACTGTTCCACTTACCACCCCATGTGGCACTGTTCCACTTACCACCCCATGTGGCACTGTTCCACTTACCACCCCATGTGGCACTGTTCCACTTACCACCCCATGAGGCACTGTTCCACTTACCATCCCATGTGGCACTGTTCCACTTACCACCCCATGTGGTACTGTTCCACTTACCACCCCATGAGGCACTGTTCCACTTACCACCCCATGTGGCACTGTTCCACTTACCACCCCATGTGGCACTGTTCCACTTACCACCCCATGTGGCACTGTTCCACATACCACCCCATGTGGCACTGTTCCACTTACCACCCCATGAGGCACTGTTCCACTTACCACCCCATGTGGCACTGTTCCACTTCCATTCTTCTCACCCTTGTAAGAGGACTCCAAACCGGAAGTCGCCCACTCTCCCTGGTGCTCTTCCCGCTCTGCTGCCTCCCCCCTCCCCAACTTACCCCTTCCACTTCTCCCCTAACCTAATTCTTTCTCGAAAAGTAACAGCTTAGTTCTCCCCCCTACCCCCTAAACCACTCATGTGCTACCACTTAACGCCCCCCCCCCTTTTGCCTTATTTGGCTCCTCTCTCTGTCTCTTTCTCCATTCTTTCGTCTTGACATCATCCTCTCTTTCCTTCTACCGTATCTCTTACCTCTCTCCTTCTCCCGTAACTCGACTAGTAACGCACTCAGCTCACATACTGAGTATCCATGGTTTGATCCCCGGAACGGGTGGAAACAGGACGTGTTTCTTTCAGACACCTGCTGTCCAAGTTCACCTAAGAAGTCCATGTTCAGGAAGTAGGTACCTGGGTGTTTGCCGACTGGTGTGGGTCGCATCCTGCGGACAAAATTAACCTAAGTTGTCCAAAATGCCCTGCATAACAAGGGACTTTCTATATATGTCACTGATGTCAGCTATGGTCTGTTTAAGTTGTATCATGTACTGGTAGAAATAAAGATTATTATTATTATCATTATCATCATCTGTATTCCGGCTGCCTCCGCCCTCCCCTCTTTTTAAATCCCTGACCCCCTACCAACTTTCCCCTACCTGGCGTGACAAATCCCCTTCACACCTGAAGGTTACCTAATTTCGGGGGTCCCCGCCTCCGAGGCCCGGTCCCAGACCAGCCCTTCTGGTTGCTGGTCTGACCCATCAAGCTGTTAGTGCCCGCCCGCTGACCGCAGTCCAGCGTCTGCACCACAACCCGGCTGATCAGGAACTGTTATGAGGAATCCGTTGAGTTCCCCAATGAAGACAGCCAGGGGTCTGTTGGTAATTCTCCTTATGTATGAAGGGAGGGTGTTGAGGAGTCGTGGTCCCCTAACACTTACTGAATTTAAGTCGGGTAAATGGAAACAGATGCAACTAATGTGACATTATATTATGGCAACGCCTCGCTATTCAGCTTTATCAAGTCGTTACCAGCTCCTGGAGAGCGAAACGTTGCCACAATAAAAATGTCGCATTAGTTGTGCACGTATCCTAACATTCTATGGGTAATTATACCATTATAAAGATTTAAGTCACCTACAGAGTAGATCATGTACCTGAACCAAGAAATAACATCACGTAAGAAGACAGTCACAATATCATGGCTGGGAAATTTAAGGAATAACCCGCACTTTTGAAAGTACACACGATATTTCGATCATTTTTGACCGAAATGTTTATGCATGCTAGCGGCTTTCTTTTGTGCTTAACACTGCCATTACATGTAAACCACATTCTGTGTACTACACAAAGAAATGATGAAATTGGTTTACGATTTCGAGTTTACTGTCGACGTGGAGCGTTTATCGTGCACCTCATATTATCCGTGTATGTTAAACTGCCAGAAGTACTGTAACCAAGTCTAAATCTGGCTGCTACAATACCAGTGTATGTCTACAAAACTGCCAGAAGTGCTTGTAACCAAGTCTAAGCCTGGCTACTACAATATCAGTCAGTGTGTGTGTTTACCAAACTGCCAGAAGTGCTTGTAACCAAGTCTAAGCCTGGCTACTACAATACCAGTCAGTGTGTGTGTTTACCAAACTGCCAGAAGTGCTTGTAACCAGGTCTAAGCCTGGCTACTACAATATCAGTCAGTGTGTGTGTTTACCAAACTGCCAGAAGTACTGGTAACCAGGTCTAAGCCTGGCAACTACAATACCAGTCAGTGTGTGTGTTTACCAAACTGCTAGAAGTACTTGTAACCAAGTCTAAGCCTGGCAACTACAATACCAGTCTGCTGACATTGCAAATCGCTCCGTAAAAATGCTCATCCACGTTTATGTTATAGTGATTCACAGATCTACTCAGTCTTCTAGTTGCATTCCCATAATTCCTCATTTACTTCTAATATTATCACACACCTAAGTTAGTTTACATTTTCCTTCAGGGTATTTTGGCTAATTTCCCCGCTTTATTATAGATTTTTAACCAAAATACTTCAATTTTAGTGGTAAGCAGGCATCAAGGATCTTCTTCCATTACAAGGCATCAAGGATCTCTTTCCATTACAAGGCATCAAGGATCTCTTTCCATTACAAAGGCATCAAGGATCTCCTTCCATTACAAGGCATCAAGGATCTCTTTCCATTACAAAGGCATCAAGGATCTCTTTCCATTACAAAGGCATCAAGGATCTCCTTTCATTACAAAGGCATCAAGGATCTCCTTCCATTACAAGGCATCAAGGATCTCTTTCCATTACAAAGGCATCAAGGATCTTCTTCCATTACAAGGCATCAAGGATCTCTTTCCATTACAAAGGCATCAAGGATCTCCTTCCATTACAAGGCATCAAGGATCTCTTTCCATTACAAAGGCATCAAGGATCTTCTTCCATTACAAGGCATCAAGGATCTCTTTCCATTACAAAGGCATCAAGGATCTCCTTCCATTACAAGGCATCAAGGATCTCTTTCCATTACAAAGGCATCAAGGATCTCCTTCCATTACAAGGCATCAAGGATCTCTTTCCATTACAAAGGCATCAAGGATCTCCTTCCATTACAAGGCATCAAGGATCTCTTTCCATTACAAAGGCATCAAGGATCTCCTTCCATTACAAGGCATCAAGGATCTCTTTCCATTACAAAGGCATCAAGGATCTCTTTCCATTACAAAGGCATCAAGGATCTCCTTTCATTACAAAGACATCAAGGATCTCCTTTCATTACAAAGCATCAAGGATATCCTTCCATTACAAAGGCATCAAGGATCTCCTTCCATTACTAAGCATCAAGGATCTTCCATTACAAAGGCATCAAGGCCCAGGAGTAGCGCAACAGTACACAAATAACAGAAACACAGGAACTCATGACATTAATGGTCCAAGTCGGACCGAAACGTCGTCATACGTTTCTGCCTATGTATGGGTTATTTGTGTATTGTTCCAGTCACGGTATTGCGCCTTTTTTTTCCGGGGATTCTCTCTAGGCTGGAATACTGCTGTACATTAACATCTCCATTCAAAGCAGGTGAAATCGCAGGTCTAGAGAGTATACAGAGATCCTTTACTGCACATATAAGTTCTATCAAGCACCTTAACTACTGGGAACGATTGGAAGCACTTGACTTGTACTCGTTGGAACGCAGGAGGGAGAGATATAGCATAATCTACACTTGGAAAATCTTGGAAGGAATGGTCCCAAATCTGCACACAGAAATCACTCCCTACGAAAATAAAAGACTGGGCAGGCGATGCAAAATGCCCCCAATAAAAAGTAGGGGCGCCATTGGTACACTAATGGAAAACACCATAAGTGCCCGGGGCCCCAAGACTGTTCAACAGCCTCCCATCAAGCATTAGGGGAATTGCCAATAAACCCCTGGCTGCCTTCAAGAGAGAGCTGGACAGATAACTAGTCAGTGCCGGATCAGCCGGGCTGTGGCTCGTACGTTGGACTGCGTGCGGCCAGCAGTAACAGCCTAGTTGATCAGGCCCTGATCCATCGGGAGGCCTGATCATGGACCGGGCCGCGGGGGCGTTGATCCCCGGAATAACCTCCAGGTAACCAGGGAGCGAAACGTTCCCACGTACTTCCATATCGTCGACCCCTCAAGGAAGGGTCCTAGACGCTGGTGAGGGGCTCTCGATCTAGGGAATTGGATCTGTGCTCCAGTTCCCTGAAATGAGACTGATAACCTTCCATCCCCTCACCCACAGGGGCTGTATACTTCCTACGCGTTTAGCGCCCCCCATAATAATAATATTTTATGTCGTCGAGAGTGTGGGTTGAGAATACACCTGAAGATTCTGCCGTCGAGGGAAACAGTGATGTAAAGAAGCAGCTTAAAACACTCCTGCCGGACTGTCTCCCTCACCTGTGCTCTAGTACACGCTAGGCAACATAAGATTAGGTTACGCTAGGTATGATTAGATTAGGTTAGGTTTGGTTAAATTAGGTTAGGTTAGGTTTGTTTGTGATGAATGGTTTGAAAAACCATTCATCACAACTGTCAGACACTGCAGCATCATGGGATCTTGTTACAAAGAATTCTTCAACACTTGTTCAACCTTTGGACGAAGACCTACTTCGACTAGTGGATGGTACCACTATGACCCCGCCTCCATCTGCTTCACGTCACCTCACTACAGTATATAAGCCACGTCTACGGCCCTATGCTGTACATTCTACAAGATTGATGGACTGATCACATCGACTCCAGGTTGAGGGACTGATTACCTCATTCTCCTCCTCTCCTTACGCCTTCCTCTTTGTATTGGACTGATGAAGCCACTGTGTGGCGATACGTTTCCTGAATAAAGATTTCCATATGCTGCATAAGTGTCTCAATCTTCAACTAGGTTTGTTTGTGTTATGTAAGATTATGTCAAGTTAGGTTTGGTTTGGTTAGGTTTGTTTGTGTTATGTAAAATTATGTCAGGTTAAGTTAGGCTTGGCTTGGTTTGGTTTGGTTAGGTTAGGTTAGGTTAGGTTAGGTTAGGTTTGTCAGGAAACAGGACATATGTTTCCTGACGCGGGTCTTAGTCATATGATGACCCGATTCTAAACTAACACAGTAAGCTTCGCAACCTTTATCTTCTGTAATATAAACAGACGCCCCAAATAAGGCTGCGAGCAAACATTACCAACACCTACAACACAAAAAAAAAAAGAAATGAGAATGTATATGCCAAAGTTCTGAACACTTATTTGTGTTCGGAAATGTAATATGTTCGTCCTGTGGAGGGGTAAAAAAAAAAATGCATGAAAAATGGCGGCCTTCATTATTGGAACGTCACTATCACGCGCGTATTGTAAGTCTTCTGAATGGAGGTAAACAATGACACCCCCCCCCCCACCCCCTCCTCCCTCCCCAATTTTGACTGCCGTTACCCAGCAGAACAGATCTCTAAACTAAAATTAACGCCAAAATAAAAGTCCCGCGATATATAATGCTACGCTTTTTAATTGTCATTTAAATTAAAACATATAATTTTAATAATAGCAACAATGACTTGGTAATAACTCATTGTTACCGGCATAAATTGGATCAGTGGCCAGTCGGGGAAAAAAAAAGAATGGCGAGAACAGTCCAAACTTTCCACTGTGTTTGCAATAATGCACACAGCTTCCCTGCAATATATGTCAAAGGCCGAACACCACATAAACTGCAAACTTTGGACAGTATGGTGGGTGGTTACTCCCCGCCCCCACGCCTCTCAAAATAACGGATCCACATTAAAAAATGCGGATGAGTGAAGAAGAAAAATATTCAAACTTCAAGGATAAACCTCAAAGTGTTTTCCCTTAAGTTGTTTAATTACTTTTCCGAGGTTACTGGTCCTTGTCATTTACACTAGAGGTGGATTCAGTTGGAAAGTTCCCCTCAACTAATCTGCCTGGACTTCCTACTCATTTCTGCAACATTGCAAGTTCCTGATGCGTTGACTGAAATACGAAAGGCCTCGAGTAATCATTCAACTCCCCCCCCCCCGCTGCTTATTTTGCATTATATATGTCGTAGGTAAAACTTGCGATTTTGGCTTAAGTAGCAACGCTCTTCTTGCCGAATAAGGCAAGCTAAAATTTGTGTATGAAATAATTTCGCAAAAATCATTCTGAACCTAACGTAAAAAAATATATTTCATTGTGTTTGTTTATTATTAAATTATTGCAAACTTATCTAAAAGATATTTAGTTGGATTAGGCTAAATTAAATTGCACTTGTTATAAGGTTAGGTAAGTTTTCTAAGGTTCTTTTGGTACAAAATTATTAATTTTTACATTAACATAAATGAAAAAAAATATATCTTTAAACGTATAATTTTAAACGAGTTCTTGCTAATTAGCCAGTTTTACCTATTAGGCACGACACATATATATATATATATATATATATATATATATATATATATATATATATATATATATATATATATATATATATATATATATATATATAATCAATTCATGGTTTTAAGGAATTAACAATACTGTGACTGGCCGGGAATTGAACCGTCAATCACTTAGCACGCCTGGTGAGAAACCCCCACCAAGATTCCGAGACGCCTTAGTCCACCCTGCCATCAATGTTTCCATCAGGTTCCCAGTACCACTGGACATGTCAGCCCTGATGACAGCACATACTTGGCGATGGAAGCTACAGGTCTAATTTCATTCTCCTCCCACTTGAAACATACCAGTCTTCACAAGCAGTACACATATTAATGCATTCACGAACGAATGGTTTTAAACAATTAACATTATTATAACCATGGGGAGCGCTAAACCCGTAGGATTATATAGCGCATGTGGGGGGATAGAAGGTATTCAGGCTCAATTCAGGGAACCGGAGCACAAATCCAATTCCCTAGATCAAGAGCCCTTCACCAGCGTCAAGGAACCTCCCTCGAGGGGCAAACAATTAACAATACTGCGGCCGGCCGGGAATCGAACCCCTTCTCCCCTACATACTCACACAAGAATTAGCTGACAGGAAGCACTTCTCATTAAAAAAAAAAAATCGCAACCCGTTGAGGTATATAGAATTTAACATATTGGCTGTTTGTTGATGCAGGATCACCACATGTGTCGGAAAGATGGTGGTCACACCTGGAGTCACCCTGGTGCTCAGATGGTCACACCTGGAGTCACCCTGGTGCTCAGATGGCCACACCTGGTGCTCAGATGGTCACAAATGGGGTCACCTGGTGCTCAGATGGTCACACCTGGGGTCACCCTGGTGCTCAGATGGTCACACCTGGGGTCACCCTGGTGCTCAGATGGTCACACCTGGGGTCACCCTGGTGCTCAGATGGTCACACCTGGAGTCACCCTGGTGCTCAGATGGCCACACCTGGGGGTCACCCTGGTGCTCAGATGGTCACAAATGGGGTCACCTGGTGCTCAGATGGTCACACCTGGGGTCACCCTGGTGCTCAGATGGTCACACCTGGGGTCACCCTGGTGCTCAGATGGTCACACCTGGGGTCACCCTGGTGCTCAGATGGTCACACCTGGGGTCACCCTGGTGCTCAGATGGCCACACCTGGGGGTCACCCTGGTGCTCAGATGGTCACACCTGGGGTCACCCTGGTGCTCAGATGGTCACACCTTGGGGTCACCCTGGTGCTCAGATGGTCACACCTGGGGGTCACCCTGGTGCTCAGATGGTCACACCTGGGGTCACCCTGGTGCTCAGATGGTCACACCTGGGGTCACCCTGGTGCTCAGATGGTCACACCTGGGGGTCACCCTGGTGCTCAGATGGTCACACCTGGAGTCACCCTGGTGCTCAGATGGTCACACCTGGAGTCACCCTGGTGCTCAGATGGTCACACCTGGAGTCACCCTGGTGCTCAGATGGTCACACCTGGAGTCACCCTGGTGCTCAGATGGTCACACCTGGAGTCACCCTGGTGCTCAGATGGTCACACCTGGAGTCACCCTGGTGCTCAGATGGTCACACCTGGAGTCACCCTGGTGCTCAGATGGTCACACCTGGAGTCACCCTGGTGCTCAGATGGTCACACCTGAAGTCACCCTGGTGCTCAGATGGTCACACCTGGAGTCACCCTGGTGCTCAGATGGTCACACCTGGAGTCACCCTGGTGCTCAGATGGTCACACCTGGAGTCACCCTGGTGCTCAGATGGTCACACCTGGAGTCACCCTGGTGCTCAGATGGTCACACCTGGAGTCACCCTGGTGCTCAGATGGCCACACCTGGGGGTCACCCTGGTGCTCAGATGGTCACACCTGGGGTCACCCTGGTGCTCAGATGGTCACACCTGGGGTCACCCTGGTGCTCAGATGGTCACACCTGGGGTCACCCTGGTGCTCAGATGGTCACACCTGGAGTCACCCTGGTGCTCAGATGGTCACACCTGGAGTCACCCTGGTGCTCAGATGGTCACACCTGGAGTCACCCTGGTGCTCAGATGGTCACACCTGGAGTCACCCTGGTGCTCAGATGGTCACACCTGGAGTCACCCTGGTGCTCAGATGGTCACACCTGGAGTCACCCTGGTGCTCAGATGGTCACACCTGGAGTCACCCTGGTGCTCAGATGGTCACACCTGGAGTCACCCTGGTGCTCAGATGGTCACACCTGGAGTCACCCTGGTGCTCAGATGGTCACACCTGGAGTCACCCTGGTGCTCAGATGGTAACACCTGGAGTCACCCTGGTGCTCAGATGGTCACACCTGGAGTCACCCTGGTGCTCAGATGGCCACACCAGTTATTCAACACTGACAGCAGTCGATTGCTACATCACAGCAGCCCAAGACTCGCCACGACCCCACAAGGGCATACAGGACCTTAATCACCCATTCAGCAGCTAGAGAGATGGAATAAGAACATAAGAAGGAGCACTGCAGCAGGCCTACTGGCCCTAGCAATGCTAGGCAGGTCCAAGTCACCTACTGGCCTAAGCTAGTCAGGTCCAACTCACACCCCACAGTCACATGGACCCTGCTGTCTCAGGCCTACTGTATATCACTGAGGCTCCTTCGGGAGCCAGGGTATTAGTTTATTTAGGACATATAACTACGATTATCATACATAGTAACATATGTGTAAATTACCCAGGATAATGGAAAAAAGGTCGAAGTGACTTGTTCAGATATTGTTTTCGAGTGTCACCACCCGCATCCCACCTAAGCAAGGCGACCCTAATGAGAAAAAAACACTTTCCCTATCACCCAGGCCCTGCTTATCTATTCAGGACTACGTGGACGTCACAATCCCTCAGGTGATAATTCATTCACTGAATGTTTCAATGCCATTCCACCCCCCCCCCCATCCCTTCCAGATCCACTTATCCCTTTCCCACAGGCGTTACAAATGCCTTTTTTTCTCCACTAGAAAGATTAATTTCCTGCCCAGGCGACTTACTCATGTTGAAACAAAAGGAATGCGACTTAAGAAAACAAGATAACTCTCGTTCAAGCAGTCATGCAGGAAAACCAGATCACGGAGCAGTGGGCCGTGGAAAGCCAGAGGCAAAAAAAAGCAGGAAACAAAAGACTAGCTCGAGCGCGGGAAATTTCAACCAATCACAAGGCATAAAACTCCCGCGCTTACCGAGAGAAGTTACTTTCGCGCGCATTTTGCTTTTTATGGCGCGTAACAGCGATGAAGGGTGTCAATAATAAGTGAAAATAATGATAAGTGACAATAATGAAAAGTTAGAATAATGATAAGTGACAATTACAAAAAAAAAAAAAATAACGGAAACAGTAAGATGCAGAAAGCAGGGCTGTACCTTTGATATACTTTTGAAGAGTTTCGAGAGTACCGACAATATAGTAGCAACGTTTCGCTCTCCAGGAGCTTTGTCAAGCCATTAAAGCTTGACAAAGCTCCTGGAGAGCAAAACGTTGCCACAGTAAAATGTCGCATTAGTTGCAGTTGTGTCCTGTCTCAGTAATAGTAGTAGTCGTAGTAATAGTAGTAGTCGTAGTAATAGTAGTAGTAGTAATAGTCGTAGTAACAGTAGAACTAGTACAGTAGTAGTAGAAATAGAACTTGCCAAATAAAGGCAAGGTTTACAGTTTTAAGGATTCGTACTAATGTTTCACATATAATGAAGTTGCCTCTATATTGTGTAACTGTTTTACAATTGGAGATTAATGCTGCTTCGAGGCATTTTCGTTTGCGGGCGTCTAGTCCCTCGGTTACTAAACGGGAATCACTGTTCCGTCGAGTGTCCTCGGTGTTGTACACACGCAGTATTCAGAGGAGTTCCTTTAAACATGTCTCTACCTGGAGGTTATTCCGGGGATCAACGCCTCCGCGGCCCGGTCCACGACCAGGCCTCCCGATGGATCAGGGCCTGATCAACCAGGCTGTTACTGCTGGCCGCACGCAGTCCAGCATACGAGCCACAGCCCGGATGATCCGGCACTGACTTTAGGTATCTGTCCAGCTCCCTCTTGAAGACAACTAGGGTTTTATTGGCAATTCCCCTAATGCTTGATGGGAGGCTGTTGAACAGTCTTGGGCCCCGGACACTTATGATGTTTTCTCTTAGTGTACCAATGGCGCCTCTACTTTTAATTGGGGGCATTTTGCATCGCCTGCCCAGTCTTTTGCTTTCGAAGGGAGTGATTTCTGTGTGCAGATTTGGGACCATTCCTTCCAGGATTTTCCAAGTGTAGATTATGATATATCTCTCCCTCCTGCGTTCCAACGAGTACAAGTCAAGTGCTTCCAAGCGTTCCCAGTAGTTAATGTGCTTGACAGAACTTATACGTGCAGTTTACCTGGAGTTTACCTGGAGAGAGTTCCGGGGGTCAACGCCCCCGCGGCCCGGTCTGTGACCAGGCCTCCTGGTGGATCAGAGCCTGATCAACCAGGCTGTTACTGCTGGCTGTAAAGGTTCTCTGTACACTCTCTAGATCTGCAATTTCACCTGTTTTGAATGGAGATGTTAATGTACAGCAGTATTCCAGCCTAGAGAGAACAAGTGATTTGAAAAGGATCATCATGGGCTTGGCATCTCTCGTTTTGAAAGTTCTCATTATCCATCCTATCATTTTCTTTGCACGTGCGATCGTGGCACTGTTGTGATCCTTGAAAGTGAGATCCTCAGACATTACTACTCCCAGGTCCCTTACATTATTTTTCCGCTCTATTGTATGGCCGGAGTCAGTAGTATACTCTGTTCTAGTTATTATCTCCTCCAGTTTTCCATAACGGAGTAGTTGGAATTTGTCCTCATTGAACATCATATTGTTTACCGTTGCCCACTGGAAAACTTTGTTTATATATTCTTGGAGTTTCTAATTGTTTCATAAGAACACAAGGGGCACTGCAGCAGGCCAACTGGCCCATTTTATTGTGGCATTAGTTGAACTTGTGTCCTACTGGCCCATGTTAAGCAGGTCAACCCACATCCATTCATGTACCCCTGATGTTTAACCTGTCATCGCCCCCACACAGGGTTTAAATGACCTATGATGACTGGTTTAACCTCCTACAATGACTGATTTAACATCCTGCGATGACTGACTTGTCCTACGATGACTGGTCTAACGTCCTGCGATGATTAACTCAACATTCTCCAGGTTGACCCTGGTGAGGTTTCCGACATATTTCCTGGTTACTATGGAGACTGCTCTTCAAAGCAGTGACAAGTTGAAGATTAAGATACATGTGCAACAGTCGAGTGTCATTATCGACGAAACGTTTCACCTACACAGTAGGCTTCCTCGGTCAAATACAAAGGGAGCAGTAGAAATGAAATACAGATATAATAGCCCATCAACCTTGGAGAAAAAGTATTTGAGGTGGTCAGTCCCTCAGCCTGGAGAAGAGGGACTGACTGCCTCAAAACTACGTCTTCAAGGGTGATGGACTTATTACATCGTCTTCACATCTCTCCTGTTTCTACCAACTTTTCTGGACTCGACTGAAGAAACCTACTGTGTAGGCGAAACATTTCGAAATAAAGATACCTAACTGTTGCATACACGTCTAACAACCTGTCGGTATTTTATACCATTTTAATATTCAACAACACAGTGCCACGAGGGTGCCAGACCACAGAAACTCTCAAGTGCGGAGACCAACAAGTTGCTACTGACATTACCAACTTTCGCCAATTATACGACTCAATGGAGAATAAAAACGTCAATGAGCCAACAGAATTTGGTGTTCGGTTACATGTTCTTCACCACGAGGTTACCTACCGTATTTTTCCGGCATATAAGACGCGGCTTTTTCCCCACAGAAAGTCTAAATAACCAGCCTGCGCCTTATATGTTCAAGGTCAGGGTCAAGAATAGGCTTTAGGCTACATTTTAGCAGTTTACTGACGTTACAACTACTTGCAAACATCGTCTTGTATGTCTTATATACTCGTACGTGCGGCCAACAGTAACAGCCTGGTTGATCAGGCCCTGATCCACCGGGAGGCCTGGTCGTGGACTGGGCCGCGGGGCCTTGATCCCGGGAATATCCTCCAGGTAGATTCCAGGTAGACGTCTTATATGGCCGAAAATATGGTACCTAGCGTCTTCCTCAAGGTCGTTCCGTAGGCTCAACGCCCCCGCCGCCAACTCCTTGACCAGGCCTCTCGATGGATTAGGGCCTGATCAACTAGGCTGTTGTTGCTGGACGCACGCAATCCAACGTGCGAACCACAGCCCGGCTGATCAGGTACTGACATTAGGTATCGGCCCAGCTCCCTCTGGTAGGCAGCCAGGGATTTATTGGTCAAGGTTCACAATGCGCAGAAATGTTACACCAAATATATATGAACATGTAAATATATAAACATGCTTGTAATATGCAAATATGTATGCAAATATTCATGTATGTATATTGTTTTGTGGACTAATGTATTCGTTAGGATAGTGCGCAGGTTGATAAAGAAAGTTAAGCTTGCCACCGTGGAGGAAGGTGTGGCGGCAGGAGGGGTGGGGGAGGGAGGGGAGGAATGAGATTGTGGGGGAGGGGAGGAGTAGTAGGGAAGGAGAGGGGTGGTAGTGGAGGGGTTAACTGAGGGGAGGGGGGGGGGAACAGGTGGGTACCACCTACACGTGCTAACTAGCGCCCCAACACCTATCGTTTACGTAAGTCGCTTCCGGGAGTCACTGCCCCCGCGAGCCGGTCCCAGACCACGCCTCCTGGTTGCTGGTCTGATCGACCAAGCTGTCAGTGCCCGCAGTCCAGCGTCTGCACCACAACCCGGGTAACCAGGAACTGCTTTAAGGAAACTGTGGAGTTCTCACATGAAGACAGCCAGGGAGTTGTTGGTGATCCCCTTATGTATGGTGTTGAGTCGTGGTCTCTTAACACTTACCAAGTTCTCTCTCACTGTGGTGGTAGGTAAGACACATAGGCAACATTTAGGCAACTTTATTCCGAAACGTTTCGCCTACACAGTAGGCTTCTTCAGTAGAGTACAGAAAGTAGGCAGGAGCAGTAGACATGTGAAGACGATGTAATCAGTCCATCACCCTTGAAGTCGTAGATTTGAGGTTGTCAGTCCCTCAGCCTGGAGAAGAGTTCTATTCCATGGTCTGAAACAGTCTGAAGAGACAAGCGACAGTGTGGAGACTTATATACTGTATTGTAGATGAATGGTTCACAGAACCGACAAGTTGATAAATTAGACGCATGTGCAACTCTTGGGTATCTTTATTGAGGAAACGTTTCGCCACACAGTGGCTTCATCAGTCCATACAAAGGAAGGAGAGGTGCAGAGTGGTAGTACAGAGAATGTAGTCACTGAGAGGTCACGTCCCTCTCAGATCCAACAATTCTCACTTGAAAAAGTTGTCCAAGGTGGTTTCTCCTCTCTCAAGTGTACTCAACGCTCGAGTGCTTTTCATTGGAGGTATCCCGTACCAAGTCTCTTGTGTTTATAAGTGGTAATTTCAGTGTACAGATTTGGGACTAATCCCTCCAGTATCTTCCAGGTGTAGATTATGAAGTATCTTTCTCGCCTACGTTCTAAGAAATACAGGAACGTCAAGCACTCCCAGTAAATTAGGTGCCTGGCGGAGTTTATACAAGCTGTGAAGGTTCTCTGTACATTTTCCACTTCAGCAATTTCACCTGTGCCTTGAAGGGGGTTGTTGGTACACAGTGATATTCCAACTTAGGGTGTGTAAGTGTGAGAGTTGATTTGCGAGTGGGTAAGTGGTGGATGTGTGAGTGGGCGTGTAAGTGGGTGGATGTGTGAGTGGGCGTGTAAGTGGGTGGATGTGTGAGTGGGCGTGTAAGTGGGTGGATGTGTGAGTGGGTGGATGTGTGTGTGGGTACAAGTGGGTGTGAGTGGTTGTGGAAGTGGTTGTGGAAGTGGTTGTGTGAGTGGTTGTGGAAGTGGTTGTGCGAGTGGTTGTGTAAGTGGGTGTGTAAGTGGGTGTGTCACCATCTCCACTACACCTCCCTACTGACCGAGGCAACAAAAGCACGTGGCGGAAATGGCCCATGTTACTCTATTCTTGGTACACCGCCGCCCACACCTCCCTTATGGCGGCACTCCCAGACACAGCAAGGTGCGAGGAGGCAGCGGCGGCGTGGAGGCAGGCGGGGAGAGGCAGGGAGAGAAAGAGGAAGGAGAGAAACTCCAATTCTGCAAGACTCATTTCAGGAGAATTACCTACCAATAGACCCTTGGCTGCCTTCAAGGGGGAGCTGGACAGATACCTAAAGTCAGTACCCGATCAGCTGGGCTGTAGTTCGTACTACGTGTGGCCAGTAGTAACAGCCTGATTCGCCGCGAGGCCTGGTCAAGGACTGGGTCGCGGGGGCGTTGACCCCCTGAACACTCACCCTCGGCCCTGTAGTAATGAGTGGGTAAATCTACCAGTGTTAAGGAGTAATTTAATATACAAAGAACTATTCAGAGGAAGCCAGGGTGAATAAGGCCACTGAAGAGAATGATGAACAGTGGCGGGGCAGGACATATTTCCCGAGGGTAGGTCGTGGAGGTTTACCTGGAGGTCGTGGAGGTCTACCTGGCTGAGGGACTGACCATCTCAAAGCTACGTCTCCAAGGGTGATGGACTGATCACATCTTTACTTTTCTACTGCGTCAACTATCTCTCTTGTACTCGACTGAAGACGCCTACTGTGTAGGCTAAACTTTTCGGAATAAAGACACCTAACTGTTGCACAAGTGTCTTATAAAAGTACAACTATCAGAAATATGTAAAGCACTCCCCTCCAAAAAAAGAGAAAAAAGTCAGTGACTTATTTCCACTGCTGTCCTGGGTAACGGTGATACTTTTGTTTTGGTGTAAGACGACTCTGGAAGTTGGTCGCCTTCCTTAGCGTGTGGTCAAGGGTGTTGCCAGCGAAATTCAATCCATCACACGACAGTGTGTAAGTTGACACTACACAAGGTTCCACACCGCAGCCTCTCGCCTGCCTATTACACACACACACACACACACACACACACACACACACACACACACACACACACACACACACACACACCTGCTCGCCTTTCTTCTAAGTGTTGAGGAAACACAAAACCAACAGCAGTATTTTAACAAAACCGCCCAGAAAACCTTCACGGCTTGTATAAACTAAAGTCAGACACCTAAATTACTGGGAGTGCTTGAAGTCCCTACAACTGTACTCCTTAGAACGTAGGCGAGAAAGATGCATCATAATCTATACCTGGAATATACTGGATGGATTGACACCAAACCTGCACACCGAAATTACTACTTGTGAATACTAGAGACATGACAGACGGTGCAGGACACCTCTAGTGAAAAGTAGGGAAGCGATGACTACACAGAGAGAACTCAATAAATGTTAAGGGACCACGACTCTTCAACACCCTCCCTTTATTCCATTAAAGGTTCAAGAACGACAGCTTCTAAAGTTTCCTTCCAGCAGAGCTGGAGTTACTGCACGATCTATCCCACACACACAAGTGTATTTTTATGAAGATATCTATCATCACAGAGCTGGGCAACACAAATTGTATACGTAAGGGAAAAATACAGAAGGGGACAGAAATCTGGACTATATTATAGATAAATGTGGACTATTTTATACATCTGAGAATACATGCGTGCATCAATGAGTAAACAATGCAGATTTATTGTTGCAACAGCCTCTGTTGCTGTAGTAGGTTCGCTGGTCTTGTCCCGGTGCAGGTCTTCTCCAGATGCTGACCCGGCGAGAGTGCAACAGCCTCTCAACATTTTTCGATTATGTTTACATAATCTACACCTGGAAGATCCTGGAGGGACTGCTCCCTAACCTGCACACAGAAATCACTCCCTACGATGTAGGGAGTAACATACCCCCAGTGAAAATTAGCGGCGCCACTGGTACACTAAGAGAAAACATAAGTGTCCGGGGCCCAGGACTGTTCAACAGCCTCCCACCAGCCATAAGGGAAATTACCCATAGACCCCTGGTTGTCTTCAAGAGAGAGCTGGACATATACCTAAAGTCAGTGCCAGATCAGCCAGGCTGTGGTTCGTGCGTTTGACTGCGTGCGGCCAGCAGTAACAGCCTCGTTGATCAGGGCTTGATCCACCAAGAGACCTGGTCATCGACCGGGCCGCGGGGGCGTTGATCCCCGGAATACCCTCCAGGTAGGAAGTAACAAGCACTGAATGTAGTGGTAGGCTGACTCGTGATAACTTGGCCACGGCTAACTCCGTAGATGGCGTAGAGGGTCACAGCCAGTAGAAAATGGAGAGCAGCTCCAGCTCCTTGGATCGAGAGCTTTTCAGGAGCAGCAAGGCTACGCAGAGAGGTAGAGTGGAGGCTGGAGAGAGCTGAGTTAACTCTCACTTAAACTGATATTAAGTGACCGAATTGATCACCCCCTCCCCTCTTCGCCTGGTCAGTTCCCCGCCTTCCCTCCCTCTATCATCCCCCTCCACCTGGTCATTTCCCCCTCTCCCTTATACCCCTCCCAACCCTTACACTGCCCAAAACACTCGCAACACTCCCAATCCCACCCAAGCACCAACCTCCACAACTACCACTACCCCAAACTACCTCAGACAACACCACAACTACCACTACCCCCAAACTACCTCAGACAACACAATTACCACTACCCCCAAAACTACCTCAGACAACCCCACAATTACCACTACCCCCAAAACTACCTCAGACAACAATGTAATGTTCAACGCGGACAAGTTTCAGTCCTTCCAGGGAAGACTGAAGGAAATAGAGATTTAAATAGAGAACAGGACGAAGTCTAATCATTCAACAGAGTGAAGATTCCATATACGAGACTTCAGAGTGATGTCAGAAGATGTCACATGAAGGATGGCAACACTGTTGCTATCACTACCGCAATGAAACAAACGCTGGATAACTAGAACTTTCAACACAAGAGATGCTGAGTCAGTGATGATAGTCATGACAGAAATACAGGCAAACTGTTCGATCAGAGGACGAAGATGTAACTAATGTGACATTTTACTGTGGCAACGTTTCGCTCTCCAGGAACTTTGTTAAGTTCCAGGAGAGCAAAACGTTGCCACAATGTCACATTAGTTGCAGCTGTGTCCTTTGACCTAACAATGATGATATTCAAGTCATTTATTTTTCTCCTTAAATCAGTTCCTGATCATCCGGGCTGTGATTCATATGTAGAACCGCACGCGACCAACAGTAACAGTCTGACTGACCAAACCCTGATCCACCGTGAGGCCTAGTCTGAGACCAGAAGCATCCTTCAGGTAGGCACCCGAGCCTGGCTAATCAGCAAATGACTTAAAGAACTTCCCTCTGGCAGACAACCAGGCTTCTGATGGTAATTTCACAGGAAAGAACAAAGTATTGAGAAAGGCGACAGTAAATCATAATTACAATCGCTAACAACGATAACTGCACATAACCAATAGGAGCTGTGTATATTAGTAAGAACTGAGATTTGGAGCACTCAGCCCGCATGGGTCACACAGCACAACGTCTCGTGGAGACTCGTCCCTCCGTCCGGTAAGGTAACTTTAGGACATCTTAATTTAAGAACATAAGAATGGAGGAACACTGCAGAAGGCCTACTGGCCCATGCGAGGCAGGTCCTTATCAAAACGACCTCTACCTAAAGCTACCCAAGACACCCGTACCCAATGACACCAATCAAACCCAGCCCCTCCCACTCATAAGAACACTTCCTAACTACTCTATGACTGAAGAAATACTTCCTAACATCCCTTTGACTTATCCGAGTCTTCAGCTTCCAATTGTGACCCCTTTTTTCTGTGTCCCATCTCTGTAACATCCTGTCTCTGTCCACCTTGTCTGTTCCACGCAGTATTTTGTATGTCGTTATCATCTCTCCCCTGACCCTCCTGTCCTCCTGTGTTGTCAGACCGATTTCCCTTAACCTTTCTTCATAGGACATTTCCCTTAGCTCTGGAACTAGCCTTGTTGCAAACCTTTGCACTTTCTCTAATTTCTTGACGTGTTTGACCAGTTGTCAACAAGTACATGATGCAACTTATACAGACCATAGCTGACATCAGTGACATACTATATAGAAAGTCCCTGGTTATGAAGAGCATTTCGGGCAACTTAGCTTAATTTTGTCCCCTGGATGTGACCAACAGTCGACTAACACCCAGGTACCTACTTACTGCTAGCTAGGCGAACAGGGAAAGCAGGTGTCTTAAGGAAACACGTCCTAATGCTTCCACCCATCCCAAGGATCGACACGGACCTCAATGTGTGAGGGGGAGTGCGCTGCCAACCAAACTATCCTGAGTAGGGGGTTAGGGTTGTATCACAAATTTTGGAGATCATGGTAGAGTTGTGTGTGTGATTAATTATTCACTGACCACAGTGACTTTAGTGTCTCGCTTATTTCTTTGTCATCAGTGCATGACCTATCATCTTTCAACAGCGGATGCTTACTGGTTATATTTTTTTTTGCGGTGAATCCCGCATATTGAGACAGTTTTGGGTGTTTTATCGATTTCATTAATGTATTTTTTACGCTGTCTCTCCTGGACGCTTGAAGTATCCAGTGTTTGTTAGTCCAGTGCTTCCCTTCCCTTTACTTGTTTTGTTGTTTACTCTTGGAAAATTAAGCGATTCTCTGCCTGTAGATGGGGTCTCTCTCCTGGAGGTAGCATCTCCTTATCTCTTCCTTAGGAGCAGCATCTCTCTCTTGGAGGGAGCATCTCCTTATCTCTTCCTTAGGAGCAGCATCTCTCTCTTGGAGGGAGCATCTCCTTATCTCTTCCTTAGGAGCAGCATCTCTCTCTCCTGGAGGTAGCATCTCCTTATCTCTTCCTTAGGAGCAGCATCTCTCTCTCTTGGAGGGAGCATCTCCTTATCTCTTCCTTAGGAGCAGCATCTCTCTCCTGGAGGTAGCATCTCCTTATCTCTTCCTTAGGAGCAGCATCTCTCGACTACTTCAGATCCACGTTATTTATACTATCTTCCCGGTATATTTCAGTAAGGTCATAATTTATTTGATCTCAGTTAATGTATTTGTGACTGAAGTTTAATTTGTTGAATACGCCCTCACGGCTGTGTATGTTTTGCTGCTCAAGGCCAGTGTGTGTTTATAGGTGGTAGTGTTAGTTTGATGTATTCAACACCGTTATGTTCAGAATCGGATCCTCCTTAGTGAGAGTACAATGGTTGCATTAGTTGTTGGCTCAAGGCGAATATATCACCGTTTTAATAATTCGCTGCCTCGCTACACTCCAATCGCTGACTACCCGTACCTACCTACCTACTACTACTACTACCACCATTTCCTCTCCGTTACCTTCATTATATTATAACGTCTTCCTCATCTCTTGCTCCCGTCCCCCGCTTCCTTGAGGTGGTCAGTCCCTCAGGCTGAGGGACTGACCAACTTAAAATTACGTCTTCAGGGGTGATGGACTAATTACATCGTCTTCACATCTCTACTGCTGCTGCTAACTCCTCTGTACTCGACTGAAGAAGCCTACTATGAAGGTGAAGTGTTTCGGAATAAAGATATCTGACTGCTTCGCATGCATCTTACTGATCAACTTGTCGGCACTGTATACGATCATCATAGTCACACCATTTCCTACATCTTTGCACTTTCGATGTAGATTGAAACTACCAAACAAGAGATGTTTGTGGCCGCGTTCGAAAGTTTTTCAAGACAGTAGTCGATTTTCAATGGCTGGTTTTCGAACTGGGGAGTTTCGAACTTGGGGGAGTTTATGAACACTTAAAATAACCAAGATTCTGATCTTCGACTTTTCCTGCCAAAAGTTCTACTAACTACATGGTTTGTGGTGTTAAGTAACTCTGATATACGCACCAGCCTCCCCTCGCAACCTGCTGTTTACAGTCGCATTACTCGCCCCCATCTTATTCCTTATCCTCATATCAGACATAGACAGAGATATACACCACAGCACCGTATCATCCTTTGCGGATGATACTAGGATCTGCATGAGGCTGTCATCTGCTGAGGACGCGATTAACCTCCAAGAAGATATAAACAAAGTTTTCCAGTGGGCAACGGTAAACAATATGATGTTCAATGAGAACAAATTCCAACTACTCCATTATGGAAAACTGGAGGAGATAATAACTAGAACAGAGTATACTACTGACTCCGGCCATACAATAGAGCGGAAAAATAATGTAAGGGACCTGGGAGTAGTAATGTCTGAAGATCTCACTTTCAAGGATCACAACAGTGCCACGATCGCACGTGCAAAGAAAATGATAGGATGGATAATGAGAACGTTCAAAACGAGAGATGCCAAGCCAATGATGACCCTTTTCAAATCACTTGTTTTCTCTAGGCTGGAATACTGCTGTACATTAACATCTCCATTCAAAGCAGGTGAAATCGCAAATCTAGAGAGTGTACAGAGATCCTTTACTGCACGTATAAGTTCTGTCAAGCACCTTAACTACTGGGAACGCTTGGAAGCACTTGACTTGTACTCGTTGGAACGCAGGAGGGAGAGATATATCATAATCTACACTTGGAAAATCCTGGAAGGAATGGTCCCAAATCTGCACACAGAAATCACTCCCTACGAAAGTAAAAGACTGGGCAGGCGGTGCAAAATGCCCCTAATAAAAAGTAGAGGCGCCATTGCTACACTAAGGGAAAACACCATAAGTGTCCGGGGCCCAAGACTATTTAACAGCCTCCCATCAAGCATTAGGGGAATTGCCAATAAACCCCTGGCTGCCTTCAAGAGAGAGCTGGACAGATACCTAAAGTCAGTGTCGGATCAGCCGGGCTGTGGCTCGTACGTTGGACTGCGTGCGGCCAGCAGTAACAGCCTAGTTGATCAGGCCCTGATCCATCGGGAGGCCTGGTCATGGACCGGGCCGCGGGGGGCGTTGATCCCCGGAATAACCTTCAGGTAACCAGGAGTCTGTGTTCCGTGGCCAATAACTGTACTAGTATCTTCACGAGGTTCCAGATTAGGCTTTGATGGATATGTGGGGGTACGGGCCACAAGCACCAATAGCCCGGTTGACCAGACAAGCCTGGACCATGGCCGGGCTCTGGGAGTAAAAAAAAAACTCTCGAAACTCCTCAAAGGTATATCAAAGGTAAAAACATTACTTCCAGAACTCCCCCCCCCCTTCATCTTCCCCATCACCCCCTCATCAGCTTCCCCATCACCCCCTCCTCAGCTTCCCCATCACCCCCCCCTCTCAGTCTACAAAACCCCATCAGTGAGATGGAACCAACACCCACCTCAAGATACGCAACCCTCGACCTTAACACCTCACAGAACAAGGTCTAAACCTCCCTCGTCTTGCCCAGCTCCTCCATTACCTATCCTGCCTTGCGAGAAAGATCAATTGTAACCTCGTCAATCCGTCTCTATCCACGTCAATTTGGCTGGCGTGTTTTCCAGTGGCTCAATCGTGTGTTCTATCAGGGTAAGAGCTAGGAGCACTGAGCACAGAATACCACTCAAAGATGTAACAAGCTTTTTACTATATAAATCACACCTTTTATTCCATAAAATGCCTGACTATGGTACGTTATCGCTGCTAACATCTCCACTTGTAAAGTGTACGTTTAGGTGGCTCGTGGCTCAGTGGTAGTGTTTGCTGGATGGAAAAATAAGACAAATACAGAATAAGGCGATCCTTTATTGACAACGTTTCGCCCACAGAGTGGATTTTATCAAGGTAGCCCTGGTGGTCTAAGCTCTCGCTTCACACACGGAGGGACCGGGTTCGATTCCCGGCGGGGTGGAAACATTTCGACGTGTTTCCTTACACCTGTTGTCCTGTTCACCTAGCAGCAAATAGGTACCCGGGTGTTAGTCGACTGGTGTGGGTGGCATCCTGGGAGACCAGATTGAGGACCCCAATGGAAATAAGTCAGACAGTCCTCGATGACGCACTGACTTTCTTGGGTTATCCTGGGTGGCTAACCCTCCAGGGTTAAAAATCCCAAGAAAATCTTATCTAAACAAACAGGTCTACCTGGGTAAACAATACATGAATATATATAGTTGTTAGGTAAGACACATATGCAACAGTTAGGTATCTTTATTTCGAAACGTTTCGCCTACACAGTAGGCTTCTTCAGTCGAGTATAGAAAAGTTGATAGAAGCAGAAGAGACTTGAAGACGATGTAATCAGTCCATCACCCTTAAAGTTTTGAGGTGGTCAGTCCCTCAGTCTGGAGAAGAGCATTGTTCCAAAGTCTGAAACAAGACTGACCACCTCAAAACTTTAAGGGTGATGGACTGATTACATCGTCTTCAAGTCTCTTCTGCTTCTATCAACTTTTCTGTACTCGACTGAAGAAGCCTACTGTGTAGGCGAAACGTTTCAAAATAAAGATACCTAACTGTTGCATATGTGTCTTACCTAACAACCTGTCGGTATTTTATACCATTTTAATGTTCAGGTGGAGAATGTTGGGGAGGTTGGATTTGAGACTGACCAGTCCGGGATGGGCGAGTGTGTATGTTATGTGGGCGAAACGTAGTCAATAAAGGATCACATTATACTGCATTTGTGTACATTTTTTCCATTATGTCGGTATTTTATACCATTTATCGGCACTAGTAGCTCACAAGCAAAAAACATAAAAACGTAAGAAGGAACACTGCAGCAGGCCTACTGGCCCATGCGAGGCAGGTCCAAGTCTCCTACCGGCTTAAGCCAATGCCCCAACCTAGTCAGACCAAGTCACATTCACTTTAGGAAGGGACACGGCAACTGACCTAGTAGCACAAGCTAATCAGGTCCAGCTCACACCCACCCACATATTTACCTAACCCATTTTTAGAACTACACAACGTTTTAGCCTCTATAACTGTACTTGGGAGTTTGTTCCACTCATCCACAACTCTATTACTAAACCAGTGCTTTCCTATATCCTTCCTGAAACTGAAAGGAGCTGGGTTTAATCCTGGGGCGAGTGGAACAGGTATGTTTCCACACACTTGTTTGCAATCAAGCAATTATATTTTGGTAAACGTTTCGTGTCCCTGAAAGTGTATTCCGCGGAATATAAGCAAGAAAAATGCATCAAAATTTATATCTGGAAAATTCCAGAGGCTGGAATTTTCAAGCCAAAATCACTCCCTACGAAAAGCAAGAGGCGTGGCAGACGGTGCAAAATCCCCTCAATGAAACGCAGAAGGCTGACTCGGTTACTCATTACCACCAGAATGCCAGCCTCTCCACATGCTCTATCAAGGAAATGGTGCACACTTTCAGCTCACACACTGTGTCCGTGGTTCGATCCCCGGGAAGGGTAGAAACATTGGGCGTGTTTCCTTACATTTGCTGTCCCTGTTCACCTAGCAGCAAGTAGGTACCTAGGATGGTAATAAATGGTATAAAATACCGACACAATGGAAATATAAACACAAATGCAGTATAATGTGATCCTTTATTGACAACGTTTCACCCACACAGTGGGCTTTCTCAGGTCACACACGGTGTTTACTTGAGAAAGCCCACTGTGTGGGTGAAACGTTGTCAATAAAGGATCACATTATACTGCATTTGTGTTTATAGGTACCTAGGAGTTAGTCGACTGGTGCGGGTCGCATCCTGAGGACAAGATTAACCTAAATTGCCCGAAATGCTCTGCATAACAAGGTGCTTGCTATACATGTCAATGATGTCAGCTATGGTTGGTAGTGTTAATCACTCTAGATATGTCAGCACATAAGTCATTATAACATTCATAAAACGCAGTTCTGAGGTCTATAACAAAGTCAAAATGAAAATTTAGACACACGTGCAACATCTGGGTATCTTTATTGTAGACGTTTCGTCATCCTGGAGTTTACCTGGAGAGAGTTCCGCGGGTCAACGCCCCCGCGGCCCGGTCTGTGGCCAGGCCTCCTGGTGGATCTGAGCCTGATCAGCCAGGCTGTTACTGCTGGCTGCACGCAATCCAACGTACGAGCCACAGCCCGGCTGGTCACGTACCGACTTTAGGTGCTTGTCCAGTGTCAATCTGAAGACTCCCAGTGGCTTTATCAATATAGATTCTAGGACATAATTAGAAGACAGTAGAACTATATACAACAGATGAGGTAATCAGTCCCTCAGCCTTGGAGGTGGTGTTTACAGCGCCTTAGTCGTGTAGATTCTCTATAACGAAGTCGCTAACCACCACCTCCACGTGGCAGAAGGAACAGCAGTCACTAAGACTCCAAACAAGGGAGAAGGTCGTTACAAAGACTCAAAAATATTCTATATGCAGAGTTTAAAATCCCCAAAACAACTGAAATTACTAACAATCCCTGGTTGTTAAGAAAAAAAACCAACAAATTCCTAAAGTCAGTTCCTGATCTGCCGGGCTGTGGTTAGCACCAAGAACCTGGTTGATCAGGCTATCAACAAGGAGCCCTGGTCTGGCACAGAGCTGCGAAATCATCTTCGGGTAACCACATTATTCACTTTCTATCAGAACCACAGAGAAAATGAAGTAAGTTATTAGCTAGAAAAATAACGTATCTGGGATAGATTGTTGATTCATTAGGTTTCAAGTCTGACTACACAAGTACAATTAAAGCAGCGTCTAACCTGTATACCAGCAATCAATGATAACTCACCGTATATACACTGATCAACACGCATACACCAAAGACTCCGTCCATTTATATCCATCACCGCTATAAGGAAACACTCAGGTGCCAGACCGTAAATATAAGAAAAGAAATAGTCCCCATAAAAAACCTGTCCGGTTAGTTGTACATTTTGGTGTGTGGGTCTGTGCTAGACGTTTAGTTTACTTAACGGGAAGCAGACATCAGGCAGTTTCTTTAACAGCTAAAAGAGATCTTAACGCAGTTAATACCTTGTTGGTTATAATATCCTATGAGTTGGTACAGTAAACTGAGTGCCCTCAACGTTTTGGTGGGTTTTGAAAGCTTTCCTGGAGTTGGGTTCTGGACCAGGCCAGTCTGGTGCCTGCCTGGTCAACCAGGCCGGTCTGGTGCCTGCTTGGTCAACCAGGCCAGTCTGGTGCCTGCCTGGTCAACCAAGCCGGTCTGGAGCCTGCGTGGTCAACCAGGCCGGTCTGGTGCCTGCCTGGTCAACCAGGCCAGTCTGGTGCCTGCCTGGCCAACCAGGCCAGTCTGGTGCCTGCCTGGCCAACCAGGCCAGTCTGGTGCCTGCCTGGTCAACCAAGCCGGTCTGGAGCCTGCCTGGTCAACCAGGCCGGTCTGGTGCCTGCCTGGTCAACCAGGCCAGTCTGGTGCCTGCCTGGCCAACCAGGCCAGTCTGGTGCCTGCCTGGCCAACCAGGCCAGTCTGGTGCCTGCCTGGCCAACCAGGCCAGTCTGGTGCCTGCCTGGTCAACCAGGCCAGTCTGGTGCCTGCCTGGCCAACCAGGCCAGTCTGGTGCCTGCCTGGCCAACCAGGCCAGTCTGGTGCCTGCCTGGTCAACCAGGCCAGTCTGGTCAACCAGGCCAGTCTGGTGCCTGCCTGGTCAACCAGGCCAGTCTGGTGCCTGCCTGGTCAACCAGGCCAGTCTGGTGCCTGCCTGGCCAACCAGGCCGGTTTGGTGCCTGCCTGGTCAACCAGGCCAGTCTGGTGCCTGCCTGGTCAACCAGGCCGGTCTGGTGCCTGCCTGGCCAACCAGGCCAGTCTGGTGCCTGCCTGGCCAACCAGGCCGGTCTGGTGCCTGCCTGGCCAACCAGGCCAGTCTGGTGCCTGCCTGGTCAACCAGGCCGGTCTGGTGCCTGCCTGGTCAACCAGGCCAGTCTGGTGCCTGCCTGGTCAACCAGGCCGGTCTGGTGCCTGCCTGGTCAACCAGGCCAGTCTGGTGCCTGCCTGGCCAACCAGGCCAGTCTGGTGCCTGCCTGGTCAACCAAGCCGGTCTGGAGCCTGCCTGGTCAACCAAGCCGGTCTGGTGCCTGCCTGGTCAACCAGGCCAGTCTGGTGCCTGCCTGGCCAACCAGGCCAGTCTGGTGCCTGCCTGGCCAACCAGGCCAGTCTGGTGCCTGCCTGGCCAACCAGGCCGGTCTGGTGCCTGCCTGGTCAACCAGGCCAGTCTGGTGCCTGCCTGCCTGGCCAACCAGGCCAGTCTGGTGCCTGCCTGGCCAACCAGGCCAGTCTGGTGCCTGCCTGGTCAACCAGGCCAGTCTGGTGCCTGCCTGGTCAACCAGGCCAGTCTGGTGCCTGCCTGGTCAACCAGGCCAGTCTGGTGCCTGCCTGGTCAACCAGGCCAGTCTGGTGCCTGCCTGGTCAACCAGGCCAGTCTGGTGCCTGCCTGGTCAACCAGGCCAGTCTGGTGCCTGCCTGGTCAACCAGGCCAGTCTGGTGCCTGCCTGGTCAACCAGGCCAGTCTGGTGCCTGCCTGGTCAACCAGGCCAGTCTGGTGCCTGCCTGGTCAACCAGGCCAGTCTGGTGCCTGCCTGGTCAACCAGGTCAGTCTGGTGCCTGCCTGGTCAACCAGGCCAGTCTGGTGCATGCCTTTTCAACCAGGCCAGTCTGGTGCCTGCCTGGTCAACCAGGCCAGTCTGGTGCCTGCCTGGTCAACCAGGCCAGTCTGGTGCCTGCCTGGTCAACCAGGCCAGTCTGGTGCCTGCCTGGTCAACCAGGCCAGTCTGGTGCCTGCCTGGTCAACCAGGCCAGTCTGGTGCCTGCCTGGTCAACCAGGCCAGTCTGGTGCCTGCCTGGTCAACCAGGCCAGTCTGGTGCCTGCCTGGTCAACCAGGCCAGTCTGGTGCCTGCCTGGTCAACCAGGCCAGTCTGGTGCCTGCCTGGTCAACCAGGCCAGTCTGGTGCCTGCCTGGTCAACCAGGCCAGTCTGGTGCCTGCCTGGTCAACCAGGCCAGTCTGGTGCCTGCCTGGTCAACCAGGCCAGTCTGGTGCCTGCCTGGTCAACCAGGCCAGTCTGGTGCCTGCCTGGTCAACCAGGCCAGTCTGGTGCCTGCCTGGTCAACCAGGCCGGTCTGGTGCCTGCCTGGTCAACCAGGCCGGTCCGGTGCCTGCCTGGTCAACCAGGCCGGTCCGGTGCCTGCCTGGTCAACCAGGCCAGTCCGGTGCCTGCCTGGTCAACCAGGCCGGTCTGGTGCCTGCCTGGTCAACCAGGCCAGTCCGGTGCCTGCCTGGTCAACCAGGCCGGTCTGGTGCCTGCCTGGTCAACCAGGCCAGTCTGGTGTCTGGTGGTGCCTGCCTGGTCAACCAGGCCAGTCTGGTGCCTGCCTGGTCAACCAGGCCAGTCTGGTGCCTGCCTGGTCAACCAGGCCAGTCTGGTGCCTGCCTGGTCAACCAGGCCAGTCTGGTGCCTGCCTGGTCAACCAGGCCAGTCTGGTGCCTGCCTGGTCAACCAGGCCAGTCTGGTGCCTGCCTGGTCAACCAGGCCAGTCTGGTGCCTGCCTGGTCAACCAGGCCAGTCTGGTGCCTGCCTGGTCAACCAGGCCAGTCTGGTGCCTGCCTGGTCAACCAGGCCAGTCTGGTGCCTGCCTGGTCAACCAGGCCAGTCTGGTGCCTGCCTGGTCAACCAGGCCAGTCTGGTGCCTGCCTGGTCAACCAGGCCGGTCTGGTGCCTGCCTGGTCAACCAGGCCAGTCTGGTGCCTGCCTGGTCAACCAGGCCAGTCTGGTGCCTGCCTGGTCAACCAGGCCAGTCTGGTGCCTGCCTGGTCAACCAGGCCTGGTCTGGTGCCTGCCTGGTCAACCAGGCCAGTCTGGTGCCTGCCTGGTCAACCAGGCCAGTCTGGTGCCTGCCTGGTCAACCAGGCCAGTCTGGTGCCTGCCTGGTCAACCAGGCCAGTCTGGTGCCTGCCTGGTCAACCAGGCCAGTCTGGTGCCTGCCTGGTCAACCAGGCCAGTCTGGTGCCTGCCTGGTCAACCAGGCCAGTCTGGTGCCTGCCTGGTCAACCAGGCCAGTCTGGTGCCTGCCTGGTCAACCAGGCCAGTCTGGTGCCTGCCTGGTCAACCAGGCGAGTCTGGTGCCTGCCTGGTCAACCAGGCCAGTCTGGTGCCTGCCTGGTCAACCAGGCCAGTCTGGTGCCTGCCTGGTCAACCAGGCCAGTCTGGTGCCTGCCTGGTCAACCAGGCCAGTCTGGTGCCTGCCTGGTCAACCAGGCCAGTCTGGTGCCTGCCTGGTCAACCAGGCCAGTCTGGTGCCTGCCTGGTCAACCAGGCCAGTCTGGTGCCTGCCTGGTCAACCAGGCCAGTCTGGTGCCTGCCTGGTCAACCAGGCCAGTCTGGTGCCTGCCTGGTCAACCAGGCCAGTCTGGTGCCTGCCTGGTCAACCAGGCCAGTCTGGTGCCTGCCTGGTCAACCAGGCCAGTCTGGTGCCTGCCTGGTCAACCAGGCCAGTCTGGTGCCTGCCTGGTCAACCAGGCCAGTCTGGTGCCTGCCTGGTCAACCAGGCCAGTCTGGTGCCTGCCTGGTCAACCAGGCCAGTCTGGTGCCTGCCTGGTCAACCAGGCCAGTCTGGTGCCTGCCTGGTCAACCAGGCCAGTCTGGTGCCTGCCTGGTCAACCAGGCCAGTCTGGTGCCTGCCTGGTCAACCAGGCCAGTCTGGTGCCTGCCTGGTCAACCAGGCCAGTCTGGTGCCTGCCTGGTCAACCAGGCCAGTCTGGTGCCTGCCTGGTCAACCAGGCCAGTCTGGTGCCTGCCTGGTCAACCAGGCCAGTCTGGTGCCTGCCTGGTCAACCAGGCCAGTCTGGTGCCTGCCTGGTCAACCAGGCCAGTCTGGTGCCTGCCTGGTCAACCAGGCCAGTCTGGTGCCTGCCTGGCCAACCAGGCCAGTCGGGTGCCTGCCTGGCCAGTCTGGTGCCTGCCTGGTCAACCAGGCCAGTCTGGTGCCTGCCTGGCCAGGCCAGTCTGGTGCCTGCCTGGTCAACCAGGCCAGTCTGGTGCCTGCCTGGTCAACCAGGCCAGTCTGGTGCCTGCCTGGTCAACCAGGCCAGTCTGGTGCCTGCCTGGTCAACCAGGCCAGTCTGGTGCCTGCCTGGTCAACCAGGCCAGTCTGGTGCCTGCCTGGTCAACCAGGCCAGTCTGGTGCCTGCCTGGTCAACCAGGCCAGTCTGGTGCCTGCCTGGTCAACCAGGCCAGTCTGGTGCCTGCCTGGTCAACCAGGCCAGTCTGGTGCCTGCCTGGTCAACCAGGCCAGTCTGGTGCCTGCCTGGTCAACCAGGCCAGTCTGGTGCCTGCCTGGTCAACCAGGCCAGTCTGGTGCCTGCCTGGTCAACCAGGCCAGTCTGGTGCCTGCCTGGTCAACCAGGCCAGTCTGGTGCCTGCCTGGTCAACCAGGCCAGTCTGGTGCCTGCCTGGTCAACCAGGCCAGTCTGGTGCCTGCCTGGTCAACCAGGCCAGTCTGGTGCCTGCCTGGTCAACCAGGCCAGTCTGGTGCCTGCCTGGTCAACCAGGCCGGTCTGGTGCCTGCCTGGTCAACCAGGCCAGTCTGGTGCCTGCCTGGTCAACCACCAGTCTGGTGCCTGCCTGGTCAACCAGGCCGGTCTGGTGCCTGCCTGGTCAACCAGGCCAGTCTGGTGCCTGCCTGGTCAACCAGGCCAGTCTGGTGCCTGCCTGGTCAACCAGGCCGGTCTGGTGCCTGCCTGGTCAAACCAGGCCAGTCTGGTGCCTGCCTGGTCAACCAGGCCAGTCTGGTGCCTGCCTGGTCAACCAGGCCAGTCTGGTGCCTGCCTGGTCAACCAGGCCAGTCTGGTGCCTGCCTGGTCAACCAGGCCGGTCTGGTGCCTGCCTGGTCAACCAGGCCAGTCTGGTGCCTGCCTGGTCAACCAGGCCGGTCTGGTGCCTGCCTGGTCAACCAGGCCAGTCTGGTGCCTGCCTGGTCAACCAGGCCAGTCTGGTGCCTGCCTGGTCAACCAGGCCAGTCTGGTGCCTGCCTGGTCAACCAGGCCAGTCTGGTGCCTGCCTGGTCAACCAGGCCAGTCTGGTGCCTGCCTGGTCAACCAGGCCGGTCTGGTGCCTGCCTGGTCAACCAGGCCAGTCTGGTGCCTGCCTGGTCAACCAGGCCGGTCTGGTGCCTGCCTGGTCAACCAGGCCAGTCTGGTGCCTGCCTGGTCAACCAGGCCAGTCTGGTGCCTGCCTGGTCAACCAGGCCAGTCTGGTGCCTGCCTGGTCAACCAGGCCAGTCTGGTGCCTGCCTGGTCAACCAGGCCAGTCTGGTGCCTGCCTGGTCAACCAGGCCAGTCTGGTGCCTGCCTGGTCAACCAGGCCAGTCTGGTGCCTGCCTGGTCAACCAGGCCAGTCTGGTGCCTGCCTGGTCAACCAGGCCAGTCTGGTGCCTGCCTGGTCAACCAGGCCAGTCTGGTGCCTGCCTGGTCAACCAGGCCAGTCTGGTGCCTGCCTGGTCAACCAGGCCAGTCTGGTGCCTGCCTGGTCAACCAGGCCAGTCTGGTGCCTGCCTGGTCAACCAGGCCAGTCTGGTGCCTGCCTGGTCAACCAGGCCAGTCTGGTGCCTGCCTGGTCAACCAGGCCAGTCTGGTGCCTGCCTGGTCAACCAGGCCAGTCTGGTGCCTGCCTGGTCAACCAGGCCAGTCTGGTGCCTGCCTGGTCAACCAGGCCAGTCTGGTGCCTGCCTGGTCAACCAGGCCAGTCTGGTGCCTGCCTGGTCAACCAGGCCAGTCTGGTGCCTGCCTGGTCAACCAGGCCAGTCTGGTGCCTGCCTGGTCAACCAGGCCAGTCTGGTGCCTGCCTGGTCAACCAGGCCAGTCTGGTGCCTGCCTGGTCAACCAGGCCAGTCTGGTGCCTGCCTGGTCAACCAGGCCAGTCTGGTGCCTGCCTGGTCAACCAGGCCAGTCTGGTGCCTGCCTGGTCAACCAGGCCAGTCTGGTGCCTGCCTGGTCAACCAGGCCAGTCTGGTGCCTGCCTGGTCAACCAGGCCAGTCTGGTGCCTGCCTGGTCAACCAGGCCAGTCTGGTGCCTGCCTGGTCAACCAGGCCAGTCTGGTGCCTGCCTGGTCAACCAGGCCAGTCTGGTGCCTGCCTGGTCAACCAGGCCAGTCTGGTGCCTGCCTGGTCAACCAGGCCAGTCTGGTGCCTGCCTGGTCAACCAGGCCAGTCTGGTGCCTGCCTGGTCAACCAGGCCAGTCTGGTGCCTGCCTGGTCAACCAGGCCAGTCTGGTGCCTGCCTGGTCAACCAGGCCAGTCTGGTGCCTGCCTGGTCAACCAGGCCAGTCTGGTGCCTGCCTGGTCAACCAGGCCGGTCTGGTGCCTGCCTGGTCAACCAGGCCAGTCTGGTGCCTGCCTGGTCAACCAGGCCAGTCTGGTGCCTGCCTGGTCAACCAGGCCAGTCTGGTGCCTGCCTGGTCAACCAGGCCAGTCTGGTGCCTGCCTGGTCAACCAGGCCAGTCTGGTGCCTGCCTGGTCAACCAGGCCAGTCTGGTGCCTGCCTGGTCAACCAGGCCAGTCTGGTGCCTGCCTGGTCAACCAGGCCAGTCTGGTGCCTGCCTGGTCAACCAGGCCAGTCTGGTGCCTGCCTGGTCAACCAGGCCGGTCTGGTGCCTGCCTGGTCAACCAGGCCAGTCTGGTGCCTGCCTGGTCAACCAGGCCAGTCTGGTGCCTGCCTGGTCAACCAGGCCAGTCTGGTGCCTGCCTGGTCAACCAGGCCAGTCTGGTGCCTGCCTGGTCAACCAGGCCGGTCTGGTGCCTGCCTGGTCAACCAGGCCAGTCTGGTGCCTGCCTGGTCAACCAGGCCGGTCTGGTGCCTGCCTGGTCAACCAGGCCAGTCTGGTGCCTGCCTGGTCAACCAGGCCGGTCTGGTGCCTGCCTGGTCAACCAGGCCAGTCTGGTGCCTGCCTGGTCAACCAGGCCGGTCTGGTGCCTGCCTGGTCAACCAGGCCAGTCTGGTGCCTGCCTGGTCAACCAGGCCGGTCTGGTGCCTGCCTGGTCAACCAGGCCAGTCTGGTGCCTGCCTGGTCAACCAGGCCGGTCTGGTGCCTGCCTGGTCAACCAGGCCAGTCTGGTGCCTGCCTGGTCAACCAGGCCAGTCTGGTGCCTGCCTGGTCAACCAGGCCAGTCTGGTGCCTGCCTGGTCAACCAGGCCAGTCTGGTGCCTGCCTGGTCAACCAGGCCAGTCTGGTGCCTGCCTGGTCAACCAGGCCAGTCTGGTGCCTGCCTGGTCAACCAGGCCAGTCTGGTGCCTGCCTGGTCAACCAGGCCAGTCTGGTGCCTGCCTGGTCAACCAGGCCAGTCTGGTGCCTGCCTGGTCAACCAGGCCAGTCTGGTGCCTGCCTGGTCAACCAGGCCAGTCTGGTGCCTGCCTGGTCAACCAGGCCAGTCTGGTGCCTGCCTGGTCAACCAGGCCAGTCTGGTGCCTGCCTGGTCAACCAGGCCGGTCTGGTGCCTGCCTGGTCAACCAGGCCAGTCTGGTGCCTGCCTGGTCAACCAGGCCAGTCTGGTGCCTGCCTGGTCAACCAGGCCAGTCTGGTGCCTGCCTGGTCAACCAGGCCAGTCTGGTGCCTGCCTGGTCAACCAGGCCAGTCTGGTGCCTGCCTGGTCAACCAGGCCAGTCTGGTGCCTGCCTGGTCAACCAGGCCAGTCTGGTGCCTGCCTGGTCAACCAGGCCAGTCTGGTGCCTGCCTGGTCAACCAGGCCAGTCTGGTGCCTGCCTGGTCAACCAGGCCAGTCTGGTGCCTGCCTGGTCAACCAGGCCAGTCTGGTGCCTGCCTGGTCAACCAGGCCAGTCTGGTGCCTGCCTGGTCAACCAGGCCAGTCTGGTGCCTGCCTGGTCAACCAGGCCAGTCTGGTGCCTGCCTGGTCAACCAGGCCAGTCTGGTGCCTGCCTGGTCAACCAGGCCAGTCTGGTGCCTGCCTGGTCAACCAGGCCAGTCTGGTGCCTGCCTGGTCAACCAGGCCAGTCTGGTGCCTGCCTGGTCAACCAGGCCAGTCTGGTGCCTGCCTGGTCAACCAGGCCAGTCTGGTGCCTGCCTGGTCAACCAGGCCAGTCTGGTGCCTGCCTGGTCAACCAGGCCAGTCTGGTGCCTGCCTGGTCAACCAGGCCAGTCTGGTGCCTGCCTGGTCAACCAGGCCAGTCTGGTGCCTGCCTGGTCAACCAGGCCAGTCTGGTGCCTGCCTGGTCAACCAGGCCGGTCTGGTGCCTGCCTGGTCAACCAGGCCGGTCTGGTGCCTGCCTGGCCGGTCTGGTGCCTGCCTGGTCAACCAGGCCGGTCTGGTGCCTGCCTGGTCAACCAGGCCAGTCTGGTGCCTGCCTGGTCAACCAGGCCAGTCTGGTGCCTGCCTGGTCAACCAGGCCAGTCTGGTGCCTGCCTGGTCAACCAGGCCAGTCTGGTGCCTGCCTGGTCAACCAGGCCAGTCTGGTGCCTGCCTGGTCAACCACCAGTCAACCAGGCCGGTCTGGTGCCTGCCTGGCCAGTCTGGTGCCTGCCTGGTCAACCAGGCCTGTCTGGTGCCTGCCTGGTCAACCAGGCCAGTCTGGTGCCTGCCTGGTCAACCAGGCCAGTCTGGTGCCTGCCTGGTCAACCAGGCCAGTCTGGTGCCTGCCTGGTCAACCAGGCCAGTCTGGTGCCTGCCTGGTCAACCAGGCCAGTCTGGTGCCTGCCTGGTCAACCAGGCCAGTCTGGTGCCTGCCTGGTCAACCAGGCCAGTCTGGTGCCTGCCTGGTCAACCAGGCCAGTCTGGTGCCTGCCTGGTCAACCAGGCCAGTCTGGTGCCTGCCTGGTCAACCAGGCCAGTCTGGTGCCTGCCTGGTCAACCAGGCCGGTCTGGTGCCTGCCTGGTCAACCAGGCCAGTCTGGTGCCTGCCTGGTCAACCAGGCCAGTCTGGTGCCTGCCTGGTCAACCAGGCCAGTCTGGTGCCTGCCTGGTCAACCAGGCCAGTCTGGTGCCTGCCTGGTCAACCAGGCCAGTCTGGTGCCTGCCTGGTCAACCAGGCCAGTCTGGTGCCTGCCTGGTCAACCAGGCCAGTCTGGTGCCTGCCTGGTCAACCAGGCCAGTCTGGTGCCTGCCTGGTCAACCAGGCCAGTCTGGTGCCTGCCTGGTCAACCAGGCCAGTCTGGTGCCTGCCTGGTCAACCAGGCCAGTCTGGTGCCTGCCTGGTCAACCAGGCCAGTCTGGTGCCTGCCTGGTCAACCAGGCCAGTCTGGTGCCTGCCTGGTGACTGACCTTCGTTTTTTTTTTCAAAGAAATCGTCTAGAAAAAAAAGACAAATTCAAGACCTAAATGAAAACCTTAAATAAACCCTTACATAAAGAAGTTCCTGGCAAAACTTTATAAGGATTAGTTTCGTTTTTTGAAGAGAAAGTGTGAAATAATGAATAAAGTGATGATGATGATGATGATGATGATGATGATGATGATTGATGATGATTGATGATGAGATTAAAATGGCGGGAGGAAGGGGCTAGTAACCGCTTCTCCTGTATACATTACTAAATTTAAAAAGAAAAACTCTTGTTTCTGTAAGGTTACGCTGCCTCAGTGGGATACCTGGAGGGGTGTTCAAGGGGTCAACGCCCCCGCGGCCCGGTCCGTGGCCAGGCCTCGGATACGGCCGGTTCGTTAAATAATAATGGTCAGAGCCTCGTGTAAGGTCTAAGACAAAGTGTGGTGGGAATTTGATGTATTTGTTCCTAATGACTACGCTACGACATTTATAACGAATTTACTCTCTAAAGGGCGTGGCCTTGAGGCTAGCAAAGAGTTCCTGATCCAAGGAATTGGAACTACTCCCCCAGGCGCTATTTAACACTCACGGGTTTGGTGTCTCAACACCGTAATAACAGGCAAACAGCAGCAACAGTGACATTTATCCAAGCGTTATCGTCTCAGAAAATTCTGAACGATAACATCTATAGCAAGTTTAACATAACATCGTTTATTCGTTATTGTTCCAAAAGGTTCGGAACGATAACAGTGAAAAAACTGACTAAAATAGGCAAATAGATTACAATTATCCAATAAAAATTTTAAAACTTGACTAATATAAAGTCATAGAACGTTGAAGGTCGATTCAAAGAGGCATTTCTAAGTTATTGTAGGGAAACCTAGCGGCGGAGGAAGGTAAGGAGGAGGAAGGGAAGGAGGAGGAAAGTAAGGAGGAGGAAAGTAAGGAGGAGGAAAGTAAGGAGGAGGAAGGGAAGGAGGAGGAAAGTAAGGAGGAGGAAAGTAAGGAGGAGGAAAGTAAGGAGGAGGAAGGGAAGGAGGAGGAAAGTAAGGAGGAGGAAAGTAAGGAGGAGGAAAGTAAGGAGGAGGAAAGTAAGGAGGAGGGAAGGAGGGGAAGGGAAGGAGGAGAAAGGAAGGAGAGGGAGATCAAAGAGGACACAGTGATGGCAGCAGTAACAGTAGTAGCAGCAGTGTTGGACTGGCAGCAGCAGCAGTAATGATAGTTGTAGTAGTATTACTAGTAAAATTAGTAGTAATAGTATTACTAGTAAAATTAGTACCTACCTGGAGGTTATTCCGGGGATCAACGCCCCCGCGGCCCGGTCCAAGACCAGGCCTCCCGGTGGATCAGGATTTGATCAACCAGGCTGTTACTGCTGGCCGCACGCAGTCCAACGTACGAGCCACAGCCCGGCTGATCCGGCACTGACTTTAGGTATCTGTCCAGCTCTCTCTTGAAGGCAGCCAGTGGTTTATTGGTAATTCCCCTAACGCTTGATGGGAGGCTGTTGAACAGTCTTGGGCCCCGGACACTTACGGTGTTTTCTCTTAGTGTACCAATGGCGCCCCTACTTTTAATTTGGGGTATTTTGCATCGCCTGCCCAGTCTTTTACTTTCGTAGGGAGTGATTTCTGTGTGCAGATTTGGAACCATTCCTTCCAGGATTTTCCAAGTGTAGATTATGATATATCTCTCCCTCCTGCGTCCCAACGAGTACAAGTCAAGTGCTTCCAAGCGTTCCCAGTACTTAATGTACAGCAGTATTCCAGCCTAGAGAGAACAAGTGATTTGAAAAGGATCATCATCATGGGCTTGGCATCTCTCGTTTTGAACATTCTCATTATCCATCCTATCATTTTCATTGCACGTGCGATCGTGGCACTGTTGTGATCCTTGAAAGTGAGATCCTCAGACATTACTACTCCCAGGTCCCTTACATTATTTTTCCGCTCTATTGTATGGCAGGAGTCAGTAGTATACTCTGTTCTAGTTATTATCTCCTCCAGTTTTCCATAACGGAGTAGTTGGAATTTGTCCTCATTGAACATCATATTACAAGTAGTAATAGTATTACTAGCAAACTTAGTAACAGTATTACTAGTAACAGTATTACTAGTAACAGTATTACTAGTAATAGTATTACTAGTAAAATTAGTACTAGTAATAGTATTACTAGTAAAATTAGTAGTAATAGTTTACTAGTAAAATTAGTAATAATATTACTATTACTAGTAAAAATATTAGTATTACTAGTAAATTAGTAATAACAGAAGCATTATTAGTAAAATTAGTAGAAATAAGAGTATTACTAATAAAATTAGTAACAGTATTACTAGTGTTATAATCAAAAGGAAGCGCTAAACCTACCAGGATCATGCAGCGCTGCAGGGTAGGAATTATTACAATCACGGGGGAGCGATAAACCCATATGAATTAAATTACAGCGCCTGTGGGAGGGGAGAATGGAAGGTATTCAGGCTTAATTCAGGGAACCAGAGTACAGATCCAACTCCCTAGATCAAGAGCCCCTCAACAGCGTCAAGGAACTTCCCTTGAGGGGAGGGTAGGAACTGATGTAGGATCTGAGGATAAAGGTAGAGATGACAATAAAGGTAAAGTTAGGAGGGGCTAAAGTATTATCAAAGTTCGTGTAATACTCTGATATACCTTTGAAGAGTTTCGAGAGTTTATCTGCTCTCTGAGCCCGGCCATGGGCCAGGCTCGTCTGGTAATGAATCAGTTACTGTCAAAGAGGGAGTGTTGTGTCACAGGTGGGACCGTCAGCAAGGATGGACGAGTATTATTACTAGTAGTAGCAGCAGCAAACCAGAAATTAGAGAGTATAATACCCCGAAGGGGAATATCTAATTAGGTTTCTGGAGAAAGTTTTAAACTAGGCTAATTTAAACTTGGTACTGAACTTCTGATTAGATTTACCGATTTTAAAACGGGGACATCATGGATGATGTTCGATAACGTTAAAAAAAACTAATGCAATGATGCAAATTAATTTTATCTGAATTTTATTTACCAGAACAGTTCCTGCTGCTAAGTTAAAAATAATTCTTTCTTTATATAAAAAAATATATCTTTCATCTTTCTGGTTGGTTTGAAAATTCAAACAACTTTGAAACTAAGAAGAACATAAGATGGAGCACAGCTGAAGGTCTACTGGTCCATGCTAGGCAATGTCATCGACTTGGAAGAGATAAAAAAAAAAATAAGGAATGACTAATATAAAGTATTTTCGTTGAATTGAGAATTTTCAAATTAATATTGTTATACTTTACAGGGTATGACTGTTTAATTAAACCAGGTACCAGAGCAGCAGCCTCAACTACTGACCTTTAATATCCTAACTAGTGTCCAGATGCGCCTTTCAACGCCTTCAACGGGACCCTCAGTAATAAATTTGGCTATTTTTATTATTATTACTTACTAGAAGTGGTATTTAACAATTTTACTCAAACTAGGGCACCCAAAATCCACTAATGACTTATCAGATTAAGGACAGAAGGTGGAGAACTCACAAGAAATGATCAGGAGGTATGTGAGGAGCTGAACAGGAGATTTAAGGAAGTTTTTACAGTAGAGACAGGAAGGGCTGTGGGAAGACAGCACAGAAGGGAACATCAAGAGGGAATATACCAACAAGTGTTGGATGACATACGAACAACTGAGGAGGAGGTGAAGAAGCTCCTAAGTGACCTTGACACCTCAAAAGCGATGGGACCGGACAACATCTCCCCATGGGTCCTTAGAGAAGGAGCAGAGATGCTGTGCGTGCCTCTAACCACAATCTTCAACACATCCCTTGAAACTGGGCAACTACCTGAGAAATGGAAGACAGCTAATGTAGTCCCCATATTTAAGAAAGGAAACAGAAACGAGGCACTAAACTACAGACCTGTGTCTCTGACATGTATTGTGTGCAAAGTAATGTAGAAAATTATCAGGAGGAGAGTGGTCGAACACCTGGAAAGGAACAAGATTATAAATGAACACCAGCATGGGTTCATGGAAGGCAAATCTTGTATCACAAACCTCCTGGAGTTTCATGACAAGGTAACAGAAGTAAGACACGAGAGAGAGGGGTGGGTAGATTGCGTTTTCCTAGACTGCAGGAAGCCCTTTGACACAGTTCCCCACAAGAGATTAGTGCAGAAGCTGGAGGATCAGGCGCATGTAACAGGGAGGGCACTGCAATGGATCAGGGAATACCTGACAGGGAGGCAGCAACGAGTCATGGTACGTGAAGAGGTATCACAGTGGGCGCCTGTGACGAGCGGGGCCCCACAGGGGTCAGTTCTAGGACCAGTGCTATTTTTGATATATATGAACGACATGATGGAAGGAATAGACTCTAAAGTGTCCCTATTCGCAGATGATGTGAAGTTGATGAGAAGAATTAAATCGGATGAGGATGAGGCAGGACTGCAAAGAGACCTGGACAGGCTGGACATGTGGTCCAGTAACTGGCTTCTCGAATTCAATCCAGCCAAATGCAAAGTCATGAAGATTGGGGAGGGGCAAAGAAGACCGCAGACAGAGTATAGGCTAGGTGGACAAAGACTACAGACCTCACTCAGGGAGAAAGACCTTGGGGTGACCATAACACCGAGCACATCACCGGAGGCACACATCAACCAAATAACTGCTGCAGCATACGGGCGCCTGGCAAACCTAAGAATAGCGTTCTGATACCTTAATAAGGAATCGTTCAAGACACTGTACATTGTGTATGTTAGGCCCATACTGGAGTATACAGCACCAGTCTGGAACCCACACCTGGTCAAGCACGTCAAGAAGTTAGAGAAAGTACAAAGGTTTGCAACAAGGCTAGTCCCAGAGCTCAGGGGAATGTCGTACGAGGAAAGGTTGAGGGAGATCGGACTGACGACACTGGAGGACAGAAGGGTCAGGGGAGACATGATAACGACATACAAGATACTGCGGGGAATAGACAAGGTGGACAGAGATAGGATGTTCCAGAGAGGGGACACAGGGACAAGGGGTCACAACCGGAAGCTGAAGACTCAGACGAGTCACAGAGACGTTAGGAAGTATTTCTTCAGTCATAGAGTTATCAGGAAGTGGAATAGCCTAGCAAGTGAAGTAGTGGAGGCAGGAACCATACATAGTTTTAAGAAGAGGTATGATACAGCTCAGGAAGCAGAGAGAGAGAGGACCTAGTAGCGATCAGTGAAGAGGCGGGGCCAGGAGCTGAGTCTCGACCCCTGCAACCACAATTAGGCGAATTAGGTGAGTACTTACATTACCACTGGAATATGTAATCGTCGTGATCTGCAATAATTGATGCCACCAGCACCTCCCCTTGCGTCCTCACTCTGCTTACATATGTTTGTGTAGTTCCCATTACTTTCATGGTCTTCAAAAGCATCCATCTCCAACTGAAGTCTCGCCTTTATTATAAGAACATCTCCAGATTCTGTGGAATGCTCTATAATCTTTTATTGAACTTCCGGGATAGGCTTGTAGCTGGAAGATTTTTTCTTGTGTTGCAGTAGGATTATTGTCTGTCCAACATTTAGAACTTTGCATTTGTCTATATTAAACTGCATCTGCCACTTCTCCGACCACTGCATCAGTCTATTCAAATCTTCCTGGAGTGCTCGAATGTCCTCGTCAGAATGAATTCGACGGCCTATTTTGGTGTCATCGGCAAACTTGCCGATGTCGCTCTTTATGCCCTCATCTATGTCGTTTATGTAGATTGTGAACAGCAGGGGGCCCAACACTGACCCCTGTGGAACACCGCTCGTGACGCTTCCCCACTCTGATTTCTCCCCATTTATGCAAACTCTCTGCTGCCTATTTGTCAACCATGCCTCTATCCAGGAAAAAATTTCTCCTCCTATTCCATGTGCTTTAATTTTCCTCAATAGTCTCTGATGTGGGACCCTGTCAAAAGCCTTACTGAAGTCCATATACACAATATCATATTCGTTACCATGATCTACCTCCTCAAATACCTTAGTGAAAAAAGTTAATAAATTCGTAAGGCAGGAACGTCCCTTTGTAAAACCATGCTGAGATTCGTTGATTAATTTATGCTTTTCAAGGTGGCTACGAACTGCCTCGGCAATTATTGATTCCATAAATTTTCCCACTATGGAGGTTAGGCTTATTGGTCTATAGTTCGAAGCTAAGGACCTGTCACCTGTTTTGAAAATAGGTATCACATTTGCCATTTTCCACTTATCTGGCACCATGCCAGTTTGTAGTGATATGTTGAAAAGATTAGCCAAAGGTGTGCTAAGCTCCTCTTTACATTCCTTTAGAACCCTTGCATACAGTTCATCAGGGCCTGGGGATTTGTTAGGTTTTAATTTATCTATTTGCCTAAGGACCATGTCACTTGTGACCCTAATAGTGCACAGTTTATTATCGTCCTGTTCTACATAATTTATCATTACTGGAATATCACTGGTATCCTCCTGTGTAAAAACTGAGAGGAAGTATGTGTTAAAAATTCTACACATTTCCTTATCACTGTCAGTGAGCTGACCCGAGGAACTTTTGAGTGGGCCTATCTTGTCCCTGATCTTACTTCTGTATACCTGAAAGAATCCTTTTGGGTTAGTCTTCGATTCTCTTGCAACTTTAACCTCATAATCTCTTTTTGCTTTTCTAATTCCCTTTTTTATTTCTCTCTTTAACTGAATATATCGATTTCTTAATTGCCCCTCTCCTCTTTTGATTTGCCTATATATGCCTCTCTTTTGACCAATCAGATATTTTAATCTATTGTTCATCCATTTAGGATCATTTTTGTTTGATCTGATTTCCCTATTTGGAACATAATTTGACTGAGCAGCTAGAACTATGCCCTGGAAAGCATCATATCGGCAACCATCACCACCTACCTGACCCCTGACTGCTTATAATCTTTATTCCATTAACACCACTATCGTTACTAGAGCTAACGCAATCACAGTCAATAATAAGTCTTTATCAGTTGAAATATGGTAATGCCCCATAATATTAAATCCAGTTCTTCTGGAATGTAACTTTATTAAAAGCTGTGGTGGCTACTGAATCCAGTGCAACGCAAGACGATATCTCCATCGCCCTACAAAAAAATATTCCAGCTTAAGATGACACAGATCACAAGAATATAAGAATGAAAGAACATTGCAGATATCTTGTGCAAAACAAAAAATGTGTTAAATTAGTTCACATTCTTCGTCACTAACAGTAGACAATAATGCCAATTACATTACCTAATGTATGAAATCCACACCATGATGGCGTATGATAGCATAAATTATCTAACTTTTGCTCCAGTGTAACTATTATAAAGAATAGTGTAGCAACACACTGGGTGTTCCCACGATGTAACTACCACAGAGTAAAGGTCAGCGCTACTGTGGGTGTTCCCACATTATAACTACCACAGAGTAAAGGTCAGCGCTACTGTGGGTGTTCCCACGATGTAACTACCACAGAGTAAAGGTCAGCGCTACTGTGGGTGTTCCCACATTGTAATTAACACAGAGTAAAGGTCAGCGCTACTGTGGGTGTTCCCACGATGTAACTACCACAGAGTAAAGGTCAGCGCTACTGCGGGTGTTCCCACAATACAACTATCATATAGAGAAGTGTAGCAGCATATTGCGGGTATACCAAAACTAAAAAACTAAAAAACAGCAGTATGACGGTGAGTCCCACGTGACCAACACCTCCCCTCCAACCATCCCATAACCCACAACCCAACACCCACCAGCACCCGATGGGCAAGTCAAGACTTGTAGAGGCGATACTCCTTAAGCTTCACACCTTAATATTCGACCCTAGCTGAGCCACTGGAGCCTTGAGGTGGCGGAGAATAGGAGGGGAGAGTCAAGAGATAGGGAGGAAGGGGGATGAGGAAGAAAAAGACTGTTGGTTAGCGTGTTCTTGCCTCCAGTAATTGGTGGGAAGTTGCTCTCTTGTCATCTATATTATTGAACCTTCCGGGGTAGGCTTGGTAGCTGGGGAAGATTTTTTCTCCTTCGTGTTTGCGAAGATAGGACTTTATTATGTTTGATAATTCGTGTTGTGCTTATTTTTTTTCAACGGCTAGTTTATGGCTGTGGGTTAGAACTTCACCTTTGGGGCCTAATTGCCTTTTACGGCTCAACTTTACAGGCTAAGAACTATCCTAACCCAGCTCATTCTAATCATCAAATCTATCTAGGATATGCCATCTCCCAGGATGTGACCCACAACAATAAAAATACCTATTTGCACCAAGGAGGCTTGCCATTCCCGCCTGGGCATCGAACCCGGATCCTTTCGGTTGGGAGCTGAACGCTTTACCACTGAGCTATTAACTTTAGACTGAAGCAGTTCCTATTATTATCAAGGGGAAGCGCTAAACTCCAAGGAAAGCAGCTCATAGCCTCCAAAAATTTATCACATTTCTGTCGAGCGAGCCATACAATGATCGTACTGCTAACACACTCTAGTGACCCACATTCAATAGTATAGAAATAATTCCGATATTTTCTGTTTAACTCAAGACCTTTCCCAAATATGTCTATGTTGCTCACCTTCACAACACATTACGCAGGTCAGTCGACTTGTTCTTCACCTTCACATCAGAGCTGTGCTTCACCCTGTGCGTCATTTGTTCTTCACCTACACAACAGAGCTGTGCTTCACCCTGTGCGTCATTTGTTCTTCACCTTCACATCAGAGCTGTGCTTCACCCTGTGCGTCATTTGTTCTTCACCTTCACATCAGAGCTGTGCTTCACCCTGTGCGTCATTTGTTCACCTTCACATCAGAGCTGTGCTTCACCCTGTGCGTCATTTGTTCTTCACCTTCACATCAGAGCTATGCTTCACCCTGTGCGTCATTTTTCTTCACCTTCACATCAGAGCTGTGCTTCACCCTGTGCGTCATTTTTCTTCACCTTCACATCAGAGCTGTGGTGGTCAGAGCACTTACCTGTTACTTTTTGCACTGGCTTGCCAGAAGTTTGAGTCCTGCTCGTTCCCAGAGTTTCATTCGTGGGAGGGGCGCTAAACTCGTCGGCATTCAGATTCGACTCAAGGGAGGGGGAGGGGGTAGCTTCAATTTTTCGGACCAAGAGCCTTTCACTGGCACTTTCCTTAAAGGGTTCTGGGTAAACAGCTGCCAACTAGCGCCCTGCTCCTTGCCCATGTTGATCTTGTCTCCAGTATGATCTTCCAGTATCCTATATACAGTGCTCGTCAACTGTTCCAGCTACGATATTGTAACTATTTTCCACGCTAAGGGTCACTGCTACTCCCCATTATTATTATTATCATTATTATTATATTCACGTGCATGCGGTAATCAGATTTACTCAAAGGAGAGCGCTGTTTCAGTTCCTTAGATGAACAGACCTTCAGCAGCATCAAGTTACTCCCTCCCTTCTCCATAAAGGTCCTTCTTAACAGTCCAACTAAGACTGTGGTAGATTTAAGCAGTATAACTTTTAAATAATTTTGGAAACATGAACAGAGTACTGCTACTTTATCCTGTTCCGTAATTACCCAGTGTTAACAAAAGCTAGCCTTGTATCAACGTCAAAAGTGGCATAGTACTCGCGTTTACAACAGGCTAGTGATGAGGACAGTGATTAGTGTTGACTGATGGTTGACCAGGCTAGCACCAGACGAGCCTGGTCCATGGCCGGGCTCCGCGAGTAGTAAGACTCTCGAAACTCATCAAAGGTAAATGTATATGTCACTGTCTTCACATTAAAGGAAACCAACACTCAAAGAACTACGTACGGCCAATCACCAACACTTACAATAGTGCTACCAATAGCGCCCTGGCCGTCTTCAAGGGGGAACTTGATAAATTTCTCAAATCAGATCCTGATCAGTTGGGGTGTGGTGCATACGTCGTTATGCGAGCGGTGGGCACCTACAGCCTGATCGATCAGGCCAGCAACCAGGAGGCCTGGCCTAGGACCGGGCAGCAGGGGCACCCCTCGGAAGCGACTACTGGTAACCATCCCGTGGGTGGGTCAACATGTGTGAATTACTGTAAACACCGGCTAATTTCCTACAAACTCAGGCTTGTATATTGTAAACGCGATAATTTATTGTAAATAATGGCTAATTTATTGCAAACAACCACTTTATTGTAAATACCGGCTAATTTAATATAAACCACAATATATATATATATATATATATATATATATATATATATATATATATATATATATAACAACACTGCGCTAGCCAAGGACTCGAACCCATGTTGTACTGGCCCCGCCTCATGGTCAGCGAGAACATGACGCTTTAGCCCACAGGACCACCAAATCCTAGTGTAAAATAGATTGATGCATCACACTAAGTCGGGGTTTCAGTCTATAAGTTGAACTCTCTGGGGGGGCCACTGTGGGTCAGACTTGTGCTAAGGTACCCAAGTCACGTCCCCACCAACAATGCCCAGTCGTTATTGGCATTTCCCTTACATTGTTAGAACAGGGAATTGCCCGGCATTTCCTCTGGTTCGACGCGCGAACAACTCTGTCGACTCTGGCTAGTATTTAGAACTTATTTTACTCCTTTTATCTAACGTACCCAGTCAGCTGCCCGTGACCTGACCTGACTAGGTTAGGGCATTGGCTTAAGCCGGTAGGAAACTTGGACCTTCTTTGCATGGGCCAGTAGGCCTCCTGCAGTGTTCCTTCTGTCTTATGTTCTCTAACCTTCATAATTTTCCCACTAAATTTGACTCCAATCTTAACTTCCCGCAAAATTTTACACTCATCGTTTTTTCTCGCCATATTTTCCATCACAAGTTTCCGCCAAATATTACTGCCCCAAGTTTTCCCTTTTAGTACTAAAAAAAAAAAAAAATACAACAAAGCAGCGACTTCTCGCCATTGTAAACCCGAGTAGCAGGTGTGAGAATTGTCTTTTATGACTTAAGAAATCGTAATGACACGATTGCAAATAAACCATACCCCCGGCCGGGATTGAACCCGCGGTCATAGAGTCGGGTCATTACGATTTCTTAAGTCATGTTGACGGCAGTGAAGGGACTTGAGCTAGAGTTCGTCACGGCCACGCTAGCTGGAGATTCGTCTGTAAAAACTTGCATTTGTGGTCACAGAGGTGCCTGTGCTAACCTTCCTATGGTGTAGAAATATACCTAGTTGGATGAATCTTATTGTGGCTAGCTGGTCTAGTGGTTAGCGCGACGGGCTGGAGTTTTGAGACTCTATGACCGCGGGTTCAATCCCGGCCGGGGGTATGGTTTGTCTTTTATCAAAACGCTCGTAACTTCAAACATGTCCACTGACGAGGCTTCAACACAGACTTTTGAAGAAGCTTGTTGTGATGTATTTTATTGATAAATTAGACATGTGTGCAACACCTGGGTATTTTTACCTGTAAACGTTTCACCAACCAGTGGCTTTATCAATGGACATAATAAGACTGTAGAAATATTATACAGCAGACAATGGAAGATGAGGTAATCAATCCCTCAGCCTAGAAGCAGGTGATGAACGTTGCCGAGCAGTCTTCAAGACTACGGTATTCATCACCCCACCAAAAGTAAGAACTGCCTGTATATATGGATTACTAGTCACGGTACTGTCGACCAGTTGTGACTTGTTCCAGCCACGGTATTGTGGGCCAGTTATATTAAGGAAAAGGACAGAAGTGCAACTAGTGCGACACTTGTATCCTTTTGCTTTACATATTGTCGGTAATTCTACCAACATTAATACAATTATGTACTATACCAGCCAGGGAGCTGTGTGTCAGTTATGAATTGTTCCAGCAACGGCATTGTGGGTCCGCAATGTATTGTTCCAGCAACGGCATTGTGGGTCAGTTATGTATTGCCCCAACTACGGTATTGTGGGTCAATTTTGAATTGTTCCAGCAACGGCATTGTGGGTCCGCTATGTATTGTTCCAGCAATGGCATTGTGGGTCAGTTACGTATTGTTCCAGCAACGGCATTGTGGGTCAGTTATGCATTGTTCCAGCAACGGTATTGTGGGTCAGTTATGTATTGTTCCAGCAACGGTATTGTGGGTCAGTTACGTATTGTTCCAGCAACGGCATTGTGGGTCAGTTATGCATTGTTCCAGCAACGGTATTGTGGGTCAGTTATGCATTGTTCCAGCAACGGTATTGTGGGTCAGTTATGCATTGTTCCAGCAACGGTATTGTGGGTCAGTTATGTATTGTTCAGCCCCGGTATTGCTACTTTTCTCCCTCACAGTTTATGTTGTAACTCTAGTTTATTAACTTTATGTAAATCACGGAGAAATGTCAACATCTGGGCGTTAACGTTAAGTCGCAAAAAAAAAAAAAATCTATTAAAAACCCGGTCGTTAATCAGCAATAAACTCGTGTAAATCTGGCGACGTAAATAGGCTACACTATTTGAAGCGGTTTACGAAAAAATAGTTATTAAAATGAAGCGATTACCGAGAAAAACTAGTTAACAACGAAGCGCTGGATCAACTAGACTGTGATGGATATGAGGGCAAGCGGGCCGCCAGCAGCAGCAGCAGCCTGGTTGACCAGGCTAGCACCAGACAAACCTGACCCAGGACTAGGCGCCGGGAAGAGGAAAACTCAAAATCCATCAAAGGCAAAGGCGTGAATATAAAATTAAGAGTACTGTGCCAATTATATGTTACATAACCGAGGCAAATATTAGATATCCCATGGTTCACGTTACCAGGCAACACAGTAACACGTGATACTGATCACAACAGTTATTATGGGCTACTGCAATCTGGTTAGAATAGCTTAGAACACTAGTAGCTAGTGATACTTTTTTTAAGGGCGTAAAACCTGATTCCGGTTAACCTAACCATAACCTCAAGATAAGTCGTAATTAACGAGTGTCAATGAAAAAACACAAGAATCAACGGGGATTCGAACCGTGCTCCTGGCCTGTAGCAAGCCCTACACCATGACACTTAGCTACGAAACAACCAATAGATTTTACAGATAGCATTCGTGTGGCCTGTCTGTACCAACGACCCCCTCAAGGAAGATTCCTTGATGTTGGTGAGGGGCTCTTGATTTAGGGAATTGGATCTGTGCTCCAGTTCCCCGAATTAAGACTGAATGCCTTCCACATCCCCCCCTAGGTGCTGTATAATCCTCCGGGTTTAGCGCTTCCCCCTTGATTATTATAATAATACTGTACCAAAGACACCAACATGTGACCAAACTGTTTCTTCCAACAGACCCAGAAGCTTATCAGGTAAGTTTATTTAGACACAAGGCCACAACATACATAAGTACAATTATACATAGTTTAAATCATCTAGGATAACCGCAAAAAAGTGACTCATTTCCATTGGGGTCCTTGACTTA